>NW_018165074.1:195973-196414 GCF_001263595.1 Phalaenopsis equestris
TTTTCTAAGACTAGTCAATAGGAAAGTCCTATGGCTAGACCTAGGCTACTAAAGAAAGTTTCTAGACCTCAACCAAAAGTGAGGTCAACAGCCACCGAGCTTAAATTGATTCACCTAGCTGGCCTTGGAACTGACCCTCATAGCAAATACGACCTCTCGAAGATCGACGAGCTCACAGTGTAGGTTCGTAGCTTCTTCTCTCATTTAACCTAACTCGACTCATAAATCCTAATCTTGTCGGGTTAAGATTGCCTCTACGTTCAACATACGACTTTCTAGAGATAATGGAGATGACCAACTAGACTGAAGGATCTCATCGCGTGATGCATCATGTCTGATAGGGCAGCTAATTGAATCCATTTCCCCAAAGACCGGCACTCCGGGAGTTAAAACCACCTGTGAGATTGGACTGCCAATTGTTGACCTCACTTTTGGTTGAGG
>NW_018165075.1:0-909 GCF_001263595.1 Phalaenopsis equestris
TTAGCCTAAATTAAACCTGAACCCTAATTAACGTGATTTAATTATAAAAATTATTTTAAACATAATTTAAAAATTTTTAAACCTCGGTTAATGGTTAAACGTTCAATCAGAGAGAGTTTTCCAATTTTTTATAACTTTTGTAATTTTTAATTTACATAAATGTGTCGTTTCATTAAAAAAATCAAAATACGAATATAGAGAAACTAAAATGTCACGGAAAAATCAGAGAAGCTTTTCCCAAGACCATTTAATATTTCTGCCAAATTTCATATTTTTCCCACTTATATTTTAATTTTTATGATTTAAATACTCCAAAAGTTCAAAAATTAATTTAAAAATATTTACTTTATGAAAAATTATAATTTTAGTTTTGAAAAATTCTCCTCCTTTTTTTTTGAGTTTATAACATCTTTCGGTTTACTTTTTTGAGTTTTCTATAAAAGTTACATAATTTTGAAGTTTAATTACAATTTTTGAAATAAAATAATAATAATAAAAAAAAATTCAGCATCTCCTCCCTCCCGCCCACAAAGCAGGACCCGACGCGTGCATGGAGAAAACCGACGGCCGAAAGTTTCCGGAGTCCGTCCTCCGCCGATTCTCAACTAAATTTTGCATTCTTGGGCTCGTTTTGTTCAGCTCGAAGAGTAGATCACATCCATATAGATACTTGAGTATTTTGTGATCTACTTTTCGATCTGGAAGGGAGGGAAGTTTGAGATTATTATTTCAATTTAAG
This sequence comes from Phalaenopsis equestris, assembly GCF_001263595.1. NCBI lineage: Eukaryota > Viridiplantae > Streptophyta > Magnoliopsida > Asparagales > Orchidaceae > Phalaenopsis > Phalaenopsis equestris. The sequence goes on from NW_018165075.1 coordinate 740, forward strand.
AGATATACCTGAGCCTAAGAGGTTTGTCCTCAATTAGGTTTGAATAAGTAGGTCTTTCTGAGCTTATCCAACTCCTCGTGGCGTTTTTTTGACGTAATTTTCACGTCGGGTCGGAGGTTCGCCGGAATTTAGCTCGGTTTTCACTTTTCCGGTGGCGTCGGCGTTTTCCG
>NW_018165075.1:1086-22536 GCF_001263595.1 Phalaenopsis equestris
TCCGAAATGTTCATATCCCCTACGGAGGGCTTTTATTTCACCGCGATGACGCGTTCGGCGAAAATTACATGGAGCGATTTAAATAATAATAATAATATTATTATTATTATTTAAATCGCTCCATGTAATTTTCGCCGAACGCGTCATCGCGGTGAAATAAAAGTCCTCCGTAGGTGATATGAACATTTCGGACACGCTCGTGTGGTCCATTTCGTCATATGGGGTCTTTCAGATCACTTTTTCTGTGATCGAGTTAAAAATAATGCGTCAAATTTAATTTTCGTCAAATTTTTGGTTTGCGATCGACTGTTTTGAAACATGATCACGGGTTTGAATTCTTTTGAAATTGGATCTAGACATCTTAAATTTGAAATTAAGGTATTTGATTAGTCATGGAGCTCAATTTGGAGATTTTTGTCAAAATGAGTGAATTTGGTCAAATTAGACCCAATCGATGGTCAAGAATTAGTTTTAGGGGTGTTTGAAATAATTTTAGAGGATTTGAGAATTTTTGGTCCATGAGTGGCAATTTGGTAATTGTGGCCGACTTTCGTCAAAGTGGTCAAAAGGTTGATTGAAAGGCTCGAGGTGGTTCAGGATGAGATTTGGAGTCAAATGAAAGTGCTCGAGGTCTTTTTCGATCAATGTGAAAGGTTTTATGATCCCTAAAGTATTTTTAAGTATTCGTTATTTTGATGTCGAAGTGGCAAAAAGTTATCCGGAAGTATGACAATATTACAGTCAAAATTCTCAAGAAGACATAAGGAATGATCTGGTGTGATTTTTTAGGATTTATTGGTGACTCTGCAAGATTTTGAAAAATTTGATATCTTGGGGGGTCCAGGGGCATTTTGGTAATTTTTGAGAAAATTGGGTATTTTTTCAAATTTTGGGTATCAAATTGTTTAAATGATAATATCAAATGGTTTTAAATTGTTTGTGTGATTCAATTGCAATTTTGGGAAATTTTGATGAATTAGAACATTCAAGTGGGGTAATTTAAAGTAAACTGGGTTCAAATAATTTTGGTCAACCGCATGGGTGTAATGACTGCAACATTGTGATATGAAAATGCAATGTTTATGATGATCATGGGGATTAATGATGATGCTATGTATTGAAGTCCAAAAAAGGTGTAGAGTAGTGCAAGACTTTCCTGTGGTCCAAAAGTGCTATAGGAATTCTCATCAGGGTTCCCTTATGTAATCTCTAATCTTGTATTAAAGATTATTGATCACATATAAAACCAACTTGATCACATATAAAAGATTATTGATCACATATAAAACCAACATAGAGAACAAATACTTGGTTGAAATGTCTAAGGAACCATTTCTAAGATGCTAAGATTTGCTAAGATTGTCATTAGGAAATTCCTAAGGCTAGATCTTAGTCACTAAGGGAAAGACCCAAAACACTCACCCAAAAGTGAGGTCAACATTGCCAAATTAGAAAATTTGTTTGTTAGTCGGAGTGCGGCATCATGTTTCTATTGGAGATCCCATAGTAAGAAGGAAAAAGCCTAACGAGACACTAGTAAATTATATATTGAGGTGGATAAACCTTAGCATGAAATGTGAGCCTCAACTATAGGAACATCATGCAATTGAGATTCTACTCAAAAGCATCCTTGGGCCAGTAGCTTTCATGCTTAAGAGACTCACCATCAAGTCCTTTGAGAAACTACTCAGGAAAGCTAGCAATCTGTACAAGGAAGTTAAACACATGGATTCTCAAGAGAAATCAGAAAAGACCATAACAACCCGAATATTCAAGAAGAAGTCCCGGACAATGACAATGGTTGATAAGGAAAAATAACCAATGAAGATACAAGCAGAACATTCTCATCAAAACTCCTAGCTGTCATCATAACATGATCAGCAAGGAACACAACATTATGTCTAGTCTAGCCAGTAGTCACATCAAGGAGGATTATATCAAAAAGAGAACAAGAAGGGTCAAACCCTTTTGAAACAAAAGAGAATAGTATATTCCTTCAAAGATGAAGCTGTACCTAAAATATTCAGAGTCCTAATGAAGAAGCCCGAGTTCAGATTTTCAGATCCAAGGAAACCTGATAAAGTTGACAAGAAAGATCAGCCCAATTATTGCCCGTACCACAGGATGCTTGGACATACTGTAGAAGAATGTTTCGTTTTCAAGGATTGGCTCGAGAAAAATCTTAAGGGAATATAAAAATCCTAAAAGAATATTTAAAAGAACCTAAAAAAGGTTCAGTAAATATGATTTTGGCCGAGCTGATTACTCTGATAGATCCCTATTCAGAAAAAGATGGATGGAGTATAGTTTGGAGCAAATCATCCAAGAAGACACTAGATCAGGTTTAGATTGCTTGAGCTCAGACAACCGTTCGTAGTCTACAATCTGCTCAACCCAAGATGGATATCTCACCATAGAAACCATCACAACCAGAAGAGAAAGAGAAGAACAAAGTCGTGAAGACTGATAGTGCGGGGGGTAGGATAGATGCTTCCTGTGTTAGATTTGTTATCTCAGATTTGGGGAAGAAAATCCTCGAACCCCTAATCATGTATGATTATCTTTTAACCCCACCGGGGTATTGTTAATATAATGATTATAATTTCGGCTATATTTTAACTATTTCTAGTGAAAACGTAACTAAATTTGCTCAATCTAACTCCGATCTAGATCCCAAACCAATCCTCAAATCGTACTTAAGTCCGATGAACCCGTTAACGAGAATGAAAAAAATATCAATGATATTGGTTACGATAGCACTGAGAGTGAGGAGCCAGTCCTCAAGCATCATGAAACACCACTCACCATCAATTTGGATCTCTCCTATGAAGAAGAAGTGACAGAAAATTTTCCTACAACATTGCAAGAAAAAGAAGAAATCACAGAGATAAACCTAAGGAGCGGGATAGTGTTACCCTCGAGGTCAGCTCCAGTGGATAAAGGAAAATAATTAGTAACACAAGAAGTGCTACCTCCACCTCGACCAGTGGAAGAGCCACATAACCAAGTAATGATTGGAATATTATCTAAAGTGGATTATGACGTGTCAGCTCATCTTAGGAAGTTGTCAGCCAAATTAAGCATCTATGATGCTCTAATCCTCTCAAAGGATATGAGAGAATCTCTGATTACAACTTGACTTGACCCAGAGATTTGTTTATCATAATTGGCCAGCACATCCTTGGATGAAGTTTGTTTGTTATGAAAATGGTTTGGGATAAGTTTTACAGATGAAGTCTTGTTACTTGGTACCACCGACCACAACCGACCGCTCTACATCTCCGTTAACAACGACAGATTTGTGTTGTCCAAAGTTTTAGTCGATCCGTAAGCATCACTTAACTTAATGAGTGTACGAACATTAAAATATTTGGATATTGAAGCTCAAGAGTTTACAACTAATAAAATGATGTTAAGAGGACTCGACCAGAAGGGAGAAAAAGCCCCTGGATCGATTACATTACATATGAAAGTTGTAGAATTAGTAACAACCGCAAAATTCCATATCATTGAAGCCGAGACCTTTTTCAATGTACTACTTGGTCAATCGTGGATTCATAAACATAATATGGTTCCGTCTTCCCTACATCTGTGTAACAAATATTATAAGGAAGGAAAAGAACATTGCATTAAAGGAGATATACAACCATTTTCAGGTCATGAAGTTGGCATTCATGAAGATGCGGCCTACTACGCACCTCCGAGGAACACTGTCTTCTCTCATGAGGTGATGACAAATAAAAATGAAAATTTAGAAGGATCACAAGGGCAAAGCCATTCAGCTCTACTTTAGCAATCTTCCATCACACTTTTGCAATAAGTTGGTGGGGGTTCTTTTATTTTGCGCACCTGAGGTCAATGCCGAGGAAGAACCAATACAATTGCTGGATGGACTAAGCCAACTATCAAAATTGATGATGGATGATGAAGAAAGTTCCAAGGAAGAAATGATGATGATAAAACAGAAGAAACCACAGTATGAGATATCCTTGGAAGATGTAGAGAAAAGTGAATATGTGTCGATGTATGGTCAGATCAACTACTATGTGAATATCATAACCCTTACTCCGATTGTCCCTCAAAAGGTCAAGAGTTTAGAGATCAAGGAAGTCAGTAGCGCTGGTTCAAAGACAATCAAGTTTTACCGTGGTTCTACTTATGCTAATCTTGAAAATCATGTATATTTGGATGAGAATCCTAATGAATTATTAGAATTACCTTTTGGTTATTTTTCTCCTTGTATACAAAAGTTAATTCAATAGGTATATTTGCCAAAATAATTGCCAAAAGATAAGCTACAACTTTTTGAAAAATTATAGAATGTTAAAAGTCAAACTCCTAACTCGAAAGATGGTCTCGAATTTGGTATTATAAAATAAGTCAATGACTCAAAATTTTGCATGGTTGTTACTAGAAGATTGGAAGAGGATTGCCTTGATGTAGATGATGAATCTCAAGATCAGTTAATAGAAGACGCCCTATAGAAGACGCCCTGACAAAATTTGAGGAAGAAATTAAATCAACTGTTGATAAATTGAAGGAAATTAATCTCAGGACTGAGGAGCAGTGCCAATCTACATTTATAAGTTCTTTACTTAAGGAAGAAGAATCTATGGAGCTAATCAAGCTATTGTCAGAATTAAGGGATTTCTTTGAAACGAGTTATGATGAAATGTGAGGATTATCCCAAGAAATAGCAGTGCATAAGCTAGGGGTGGACAAAGATATGACCCCAATAAATCAAGCTTACAGAAGGATGTGCCATGAGATAGAGTAACAAGTCATTGCCGAGGTGAAGAAATTGATAGAGGCTAACTTTGTAAGAGAAGAGCAGTACCTCACATGGTTAGCCAACAATGTACCGGTTAAGAAGAAAAATGGACAAATCTATGTATGTGTTAACTTCAAGGATTTGAACAAAGTTTGTTCAAAAGAAGAATTTCTGTTGCAGATACCAGAAATGATGGTGGATATTGCTTCAAAACATGAGATTTTCTCTTGCATCGATTGATCATGACAATATAATAAATCAAGATGGCTCCAGAGGATGCAACACTTACAACTTTCAGAACAACGATTGAGATTTTCTACTATACAGTGATGTCATTCTGGTTGAAGAATGCTAGAATGTCAGAGCAACATATCAACGAGCTATGACAAAGATCTTAGATGACCTCATTCACAACCAAGTGGAGTGCTACGTAGATGATTTGTTCATCAAGAGAAAATAGAAAATCGACCATTTGTATATATTGAGGACCGTTTGTACGATTTGAGGATTGTGTTTGAACGATTATGACAATATAATCTCAAGATGAATCCCTTAAAGTGCACCGTCGGCGTCACCTCTGGGAAACTTCTAGGATTCTTTATTCATCATCGGGGAATTGAGATTGATCCAGATAAGATTAAAGCTATCTTGGAAACGACTCCTCCTAAAACCTTGAAACAACTATGTTCCTTTCAAGGAAAATTGGCATATCTGAGACGCTTTATCTCTAATCTCTCAGGTAGGTGTCAGCCCTTCTCAACATTAATTAAAAAGGATGCCAAATTTATTAGGGAAGAGAAATACCAGTGGGCCATCGAGGATGTTAAACATTACTTAATGATACCTCCTATTTTGGCAGCCCCTATCCCGTGAAAACTGCTGATACTTTATAATGCGGCCTTAGACAAATATCTGGAAGCACTGCCGCTCTATTAGCTCAGGTCAATGACGAGGGAATGGAAAATGTGCTCTACTACTTGAGTTGACGTCTAATACCGACAGAGGTAAAATATCCACCTATTAAGAAGCATTGTCTAGCTTTAATTTTTACTGCCTAAAAGCTTAGACATTACATGCTTTCTCATAAAATTACCATTATTTTGAAAGTTAATCCATTGCAATATTTGATGACCCAACCAACACTTTCCGGACGTCTGGTAATATGGTCGATGATTTTATTAGAATTTGATAACACTTTTGTTCTGCACTATCAAGGGATAGATTTTAGCAGATTTTCTCGCAGCGCAACTAATTCCAACTGGGTCACCACTCAACGATGAATTGTCAGATGAACATTTACTGCAAATAGAACTGTTCAGTGCCAGATATTGGGAAATATACTTTACTGGAGCTTCTTCAGCAAGAAAAGACAAAAGGACCAAGAATAGTTATACAGAGCAAAGCAGTAATTGGTTTGATTTTCACCACACCAGATAAGAGCATGTTGAGATTCTCCTATCACTTGATAGAGCTGTGCACAAAAAATGAAGCAGAATATAGAACACTAATCACCAGGTTGGAGTTAGCAATCTCAATGGACATAACGGATATTTCCATCAATGGTGACTCACAGCTCGTCATCAAACAAGTCGTTGGACAATACAAGATTTTGAAACCAAGATTAGCATAATATCACTGGTACACAATGAAGCTGCTTGAACAGTTTCCCAGTGTGACTCTCTACGGAATTCCTTGAGGCGTTAATGCTCATGCCGATGCTTTAGCAAAACTTGCAAAAGAATTTCCATGTCCACCGGAGGATTCCATCGACATTTTATTACAAGGGTGACCAATTTTGTCTTAGATCAACCTTGAAAATTTATACAAGCTCAAAAAAGAAGAAGGAATGACTATTGCAGTTGCTACATTAATGAAGACTAGCGTAAGTCATTAATAAAATATTTGCACATTGAAAAGTTGCCAGAGGACAAATCAGAGGCATATCACATCACAAGAAGTGCTATGTCATATGCGCTAATGGGTGATGTCCTCTACAGAAGATCATTTGATCAGATGTGGTTGTGATGTCTAAGCAGAGCATAAGCACAGAGTATCGTCAAAGAAGTACGTGCCGGATTGTGTGGAGTTCACCAGTCAGGGCCAAAAATGAAAATGAAAATCAAAAGACTCGAACATTATTGGTCAGCAATGATGTCGGATTGCATGGATACAGCCAAAAAGTGTCACCTTTGCCAATTGCATGGGGAGGTCTTACACCAACCTCCGAATGTTCTACACCAAAATATTGCCTCGTGGTCATTTGAGTGTTCTGGTTCAAACATAATAGTTTCAGTAGACCCTTTACCCTCTAAGGGACACAAATTTATTCTTGCCGCTACAAATTACTTCTCCAAATGGGCAGAGACAGTGTCGTTACGAGAGGTAACAACACAACACGTTCCTCAATTTTTCAAAAGTCAAATTGTCAACCATTTTGGAGTTCCGCACAAAATATTTTCCGACAATAGGGCAACAGTCAAAAGCACAAAGATCAATAACTTTGTCAAACGACACAGGATAGGCTGGAGACACTCTATGATCTACTATCCTAGGGTAAATGGACTGGCCGAGGCCTTCAATAGGATGCTCGCAAATCTTAAAGAAAACATTGAACGAAAACAAAAGAGATTGGTAAAATAAACTATTAGAAACTTTATGGGCCTACCAGATGACATTCAGAACTCCCACTCAATGTACACCTTACACACTTGTGTACAGTTCTGAGGCCGTACTGTCGCTGGAGGTTCAGACACCATCTCTTAAAGTCACCGTCGCCAACCAAATCACAATATAAGAAAGTGCAAAGCTTTAACTTAAAGAATTGGAAAGTCTCGAAGGAAAGAAACTAAAAGAGCAATAAAATTTGGAGCTTTACCATGCAAGAATTGTACAAGCTCATGACAGATTGGTCCGCCCGAGGAGATTTAAAGTGGGTGACCTCCTTATTCTTCTTAAAATACGTATTCTTGCACGTCTCAAGATAGTTGAAAAATTTGAACCAACATGGGCGGGACCATTTGTAGTAGAAAAGATCTATTCAGAAGGAGCCTACCAGCTGGTGGATTTCCAGGACGAGAGACCTATGCTGTCGATCAATGGACGATATTTAAAGACATACTATACAAATTGACGTTGCTTGAAATCACCTTTTTGAGACTTTGATCGTTCTGATGTTATTTATTTGGCCAATTATCTGTGACTGGGTCCAAAAATTTTGTAATAAAATTAACCTCAATAAAATGTAAACTTTGAAGTTGCATACTTCGACTTTCACCTTTATGCTTTTAATTTTGATATTCTATTAAATTAAATTAAATAAGAAAAAAAACATAAATAAAAAAATCTTTGCACCTGTGTAAATGAAAATCTTATATAATAAATGTTTTGTTTTGTTCTTGCTCCTGCTAAATTTCAGCACACTGATGTTTTTCTATCGTGTGCAGAAAAAAATGTCAAGACATAAGCTGATTTTTGCTTTCAAGTATGGTTTGAATCTCATGCTTAATGAGGAAAGAGCACCTCAGGGTGGCATCATAAACTTCAACTTGGACTTCGATCAGGTTGACGTGAACTATGAGGGTCCCCTGATTGACATAGTCAGTCGCCAAGAGAAATAAAAGTTACCATCGCTGTTAAAGATTAGCACTAAAGAGGATTCCTTGCTGATGAGGAAAAAAGTGATAACACAGCAGAATCTGATGGAAGGGACTTGTCACCTGATACACTAAAAATACATGCATCTTTAGACCCATATTTTATACTCATTTTTGATGATATTGCACTTTAAAGGAAGGTATTTTTCATATTTTATTGCAGGTTGTTGATTTTTAGGACTTGAAGCAAAAATGAAGCAAAAAGGATGGAATTTAGAGTAAAAATGAAGTTTTTAAAGAAATTTTCAGCGCCAACGCGCCAAATTGGTCGCCGACAACACCATTTGATTTTGACAGAGAGCGCGGTTTAATTAAATGGCCACTTGCGTCGACATTGCCAAAATGGGCGCCAACGATGCCAGTGTCAGTGCAGAACCTATTTCTAATAGATTTGACAAATTTGGACGCTTTTTGGAGAGTTTTTTGATGCATCTATTGGAAAACCGACATTAGGCTCTATTTAGAGCTGAAATTGATCAGAAAAGACCCCCCTTCACCCCCTTCGTACCCTGCAACCGTTTTCCACTCTCTTCCACGCTTTTCCACATTCCATATAGCCACTTAAAGTCCATTAGTGATTTATTTTCTTTATGGTTTTGAGCGTTAGTGGTGATTTTAAGTGTGAATTCATCTCTAAGAGTGTTGGAGAGAGAGAAGTGAGAGATTTCTTATTCCTACATTTCCTAAGAGGGGCTACAAGGGATTTGATTTGAGAAAGAGTTTTGAATAAGTGTTGTTTGTTTATTATTGTTGTATGAAATTTCTTTTATATATGAAATTTTTGTTTTGTTATATCCTTCTCATGAAGTCTAAGTAGTTTCCTTTATCTTTCTACCTACTCTAGATATGGTGAAATGGAGAGATAATTTGGATGTGCCAATATTAAAATATAAAATAAATTGTGATGGTTTTTCAACTCCGTTCTTAATTTACTTTCGATCTGGCTAATTAAAATGTCAAAATATATTGTGAAACATACTATTCAGGAAATGGAGTATGAGTTCTACAATAGAGTGAGAATCACATTTAATTTCATAATTTTGAAGGAGTATTTCATTCATAGAATTAAGTGCAAATAAATAGGGAAATATAAATTGTTGGGCGTAGAATTGGAGATTTTTAGTGTGACAGACTAAAATCCCCAATTCAATCTTAGTGTTTAAGAACTAAAGCGAGCGTTAGCCTTCAGAGGAAGGGAAGTGGGAGCTCTGGAGTGAGAACCAGTATCCTCCTAGCCTAGCCATAGATTTAGGTACTAAACCTGAGATTAACCAATGATTTTCTATAACATTGAATCAGGGTAGAGAATTAGAATTGCTCCTATTGGACACAATACATATTTAAACCATTTATCACATCTCATTTTACCAAAAACTCATTGTAGTGGGGAAAGATGCTTTTTCATATTAAAAAATTTCATCACATAACATAGTTTAGTAGTTAGTATTTCAAACATTCAAAATTAGCGATAGTAATTTTGATAATTTATCATTTCAATTTTAAACCTTCCTCATGGGATCGATATTTGGGGCTTAAATAGAATATGATTGATATTTGGGGCTTAAAACGTATACTTGCATGAAATCCCAACATTAAGTGCTTAAGGTTCTTATTCATAAAATACCACATCAAGATTTTGGCACCATTGTAAAGCGAAGTCAGCTTTATAAATTTTACACAATTATAGTTTCAGAGATCAAGTTTTTGGAGTCGTTGCTGGGGAAGGTAACGGTAATTTAAATAGAGTTGGTAAATTAGGAAATTTAGGGATAAAATATAAAAAATCAAAAATATATATAAAATCAAAATTTCAAAAAAAAATTATAACTATATATATTTAAGAGTATTTTAAAGAATTTTTTCTTTTCTTATTATATTTGTTTATGCAAAATATTGAATGTGAAGGTTAAGTACCTTACAATTCGGAATTAGAACGTACTAATAGAAAATTCGAAAAAAATAAAAAGAAATTAAAATTTTGAATGAAATGGTGAATAACTTAGATAATCAAATAAATGAAAATCGAGAAAGACCTTTAGAAGATAATACTAATCCTACAGTAGATTAACTTCACTTAACTATTCATATTCCTAATGTTGCTGCTAATTCATTTGAGCTTAAACCTGCTATTATCTAAATGATACAAAATAATTAATTTATAGGAACACCTACTGATGATCCTAACTTACATTTTGCTAATTTTCTTGAAATATGTGTTACTTTTAAATATGATGGAGTGTCTAATGATGTTGTTAGGCTTAGACTTTTTTCTTTTTCATTAAAGAATAAAGCTAAAGCTTTGTTAAATTTATTAGCACCTTGATCTATTAGAATTTGGGGAGAACTATCACAAAAATTTTTGGCTAAATATTTTCTACCCTCCAAGACTACTAAGCTTAGAAATAATATTACTTCTTTTGTAATTTTGAAAAGGAATCAATATATGAAGCCTGGGAAAGATTTAAGGATCTCTTTAGAAAATGGCCATACCATGCTTTACCAGATTGGTTAATAATTTAAACATTTTAAATTAGATTAGTATGATCACTTAGATCTATTATAGATGCTGCTGTAGGAGGATCACAAATGTCAAAACCTTTTTATGAAGCAAACTCTTTAATAGAAGAAAAGACTACTAATAATTTTCAATGGCCCTCTGAAGAGTAGCTAGTATTCATGACTCTGATGCAATGTCTAATTTAGCATCTCAAATTGCTGCTATGTCGAAAAAGATTGATCAAATTGGAGTGAACTATTCTCAAATACCACCAACATTAGAGGAAAATTTACTAGGGTAGATAATTGATACTCAATCATCTTATGAAACTTTGAATGCTATTAATAATTGAAATAACAATCCCTATTCTAATTATTACAACCCTGAATGGAAAAATCACCCTAATTTTAGTTGGAATAATTATATCAATTAGGTGAACTCCTCAGGAAATTTAAATAACCAAGGAAATACAAATTATCGACCTTATTATCCTCTTGGATTTTACTCTAACCCTAACCCACAAGTTAAGGAAAAGAGGTAGACAATGGAAGAAATAATGTTGAATATGAGAAAGCAAATATAAAATCAAGGGGCTGCTATTAGAGATATTGAAAATCAATTAGGACATATTGTTATTGCACTTAGCAACATACCTTCAAGAAATCTTCCGAGTACTGTGGAAGTTAATCCAAAAGATCAAAATAAGGAGCAAACTAAAGCTATTCAATTACGAAGTGGAAAAGAAGTTGAAATAAGAATCCAAAGAGAAATTGAAGTTGATGAGGAGAAGGAAGAGATTGAAAGCGACCACAATGAAAATGAACAAATACAAGTTTCCTTAGAAAAACTACTACCTCCGTTTTCTCAACGATTGAAGCAGAAGAATAAAGACAAAAAATTTACAAAATTTTTGAAAATCCTTAAAAATTTAACGATAAAGATTATTTTTATTGAGGCTTTGGAACAAATGCCAAATCATGTGAAATTTATGAAAGATATATTAAATAAGAAAAGAAAGTTTGCAGATCATGAGACCATTGCACTCAGTGAAGAGTGTAGTGTTATTATTCAGAAAAAGCTTCCTGAAAAGTTAAAAGATCCTGGTAGTTTTACTATACCTTGTGCAATTGGTGAAAAGTTTTTTTAGAAAAGCCTAATGTGATTTAGGAGCGAGTATCAATCTTATGCTTCTATTGATTTTTAAATGTTTAGATTTGGGAGAGATTTCCCCTACTACTGTAACTCTTCAGTTAGCTGATCGATTAATAACTTATCCTAAAAGAGTTATAAAAGATGTATTAGTAAAAGTGGATAAATTTATTTTTCCTGTAGACTTTATAATATTAGATATGAAAGAAGATAAAGAGATTCCTATTATTTTGGAGAGACCATTACTTCTAACAGGGAGAGTTGTGATAGATGTACAAAAAGGAGAACTAATAATGGGAGTTAATGATCAAGGATTAACATTTAATTTTGCAAAAGCTATTAAATATCATGCAATAGAAAAAGATAATGAGTGCTCTAAGATGGAAGTTACAGATTATCTGAGTAATGAGAAATTTAAGGAAGTGTTCGAAGGAAAATTAAAGCAAGAAGACTGTTGTGAGAATGAGAATGAAATAAAAGAAGAGAATTTAGATTATATTCAAGACAAATTTGAAACGTTAGATTTTTTGAAAAAAAATAATAATAATCTTACTCCTTCAAGTATTAAACTATCTGAACTTGAACTAAAAGTATTACCTACCCATTTAAAATATGTGTTTTTAGGATATTCATCTGCATTGCATGTTATTATATCTTTTGAGTTAACTGAAATTCAAGAACAAAAATTAATAGAAATGTTGAAAAGATATATAAAGGCTTTTAGATGGACTTTAGCAGATATTAAAGGAATTAGTACTTCCGTTTGTATGTACAAAATTCTATTCGAGGAAAAATACAAACTTAGAGCCGATCCTCAGAGGAGATTAAACCTAATAATAAAAGAAGTTTTAAAAAAGAAATCTTAAAATAGTTAGATGTTGGAATTATATATCATATTTCAGACAGTGCTTGGATGAGTCCAACTCACTATGTTCTAAAGAAAGGAGGAGTGACCGTTGAAGTAAATGAGAAAAATGAATTAATTTCAATAAATAAAAGTTACTGGTTGGCGAATTTGTATAGACTATAGAAAATTAAACATTGCTACCAGGAAAGATCACTTTCATTTACCCTTTCTAGACCAAATGTTGGATAGATTGGCTAGAAACAAATATTACTGCTTTTTAGATGGATATACCAAGTATCATCAAATTCCAATTGCTCTTGAGGATCAAGAGAAAACAACATTGACAAGCCCTTATGAAACATTTGCTTTTCGTAGAATGCCTTTTAGACTATGCAATGCACCCGTGATATTTCAAAGATGTATGATGTTAATTTTTAGTAATTTGATTGAACATGGAATGAAAGTATATATGGATGATTTCTCTATATTTGGGACTTCATTTGAATTATGATTAAATAATTTAGAAAAGGTTATGGAATTATGTGAAAAAGTCAACATAGTACTAAATTGGGAAAAATGTTAATTTATGGTTGCAGAAGGAATTGTGTTTGAGCATAAAATTTTGAAAATGACATGAAAGTAGATCCTGCAAAAATTTAAGTTGTTGAAAAATTATCACTTCCTACTATGGTTAGAGGGGTAAGAAGTTTTCTAGGACATACTAGTTTCTACAGGCGTTACATATAAAAAATTTTCAAAAATAACTAAGCCATTGTGCCAACTTTTAGAAAAAGATACAAAATTTGATTTTAATGATGAATGCATAAATGCATTTGAATTATTGAATGAAAAATTAATCAGTGAACCTATAATAGTTCCACCTGATTGGGAGAAACCTTTTGAAATAATGTGTGATGCTACTATTATGCTATTGAAACTGTTTTAGGACAAAGGCATAACAAAGTTTTTAAAGTAATATATTATGCTAGTAAAACTCTAAATGATGCTCAAATTAATTACAATACTACTGAAAGAGAGTTATTAGCTATTGTCTATTCCTTTGATAAATTTAGACCTTACTTGTTTGGAAGCAAATGTATAGTGCATATAGATCATTCTGCTATCAAATACTTGATGTAAAAGAAGGATGCTAAACCAAGATTAATTAGATGGATACTTCTCTCTCAAGAGTGATTTTATTGTAGTTGATAGAAAGGAAAATGATAATCAAATAGCTGATCATTTGCCTAGACTAGAAAAGGAAGCCTAGACTAGAAAAGGAAATTAACTAACTTGCAAATGAAATTTTAGAAAATTTCCTCATCAACAATTATATAATATTAATGAAATGAATATACCGTAGTATGTCGATATAGCAAATTATATTATAAGTGACATTCTACCACCAGATATTAAAACTTAATTATTAAAGAAATTTATATATGATTCAAGATTCTATTTTTGTGATGACCCATATTTATATAAACAATGTAAATATCTAATTATTAGAAGGTGTGTGCCTTATGAAGAAACTCAACAAATAATGGAAAAACAAATAATTTAAACATGTCATGATTTTGAATTTGGAGGACATTTTGGAACAAATAGAACTGCATATAAAATTTTACAAGCTATATTTTATTGTCCTACTCTCTTTAGAGATGTTAATGAATATATTAAAACATGCGATCGATGTCAGTGAGTAGGAAATATTTCTAGAAGAAATGAAATGCTTCTAAATTACACATTGGAAGTTGAAATTTTTTTATGTGTGGGGATTAAATTTTATGGGACCATTTATGCCTTCATTTCAAAATTTATATACATTACTTGCTGTTGATTAAATGTCCAAATGGATTGAACTTGTTGCTGTACCTAAATGTGATGCTCGTAATGTTTCTAAATTTTTAAATAAAAATGTTTTTACAAGATATGGAATGTCAAGAGTAATTATTACATATGGAGGATCCCATTTTAGGAATAAAAGAAACTAAAAATTTATTAAAAAATAAGATATTATGTATAGATTCTCTACTGTTTATCACTCTCAGACCAGCGGTCTTGTAGAGATATCAAATTGTGAAATAAAATGAATTTTAGAAAAAGTTGTAAATCCATATAAATTTTATTGGTCTGCTAGATTAGATACTGCATTATGTGCATACAGAACTACTTATAAGACCCCTATTGGAATGTCCCTATATAGACTTATTTTTGAAAAAAAAAAACATGCCGCTTACCAGTAGAATTGGAGCATAAAGCATTTTGGGCTATTAAGGAATTTAATTTTAATCTAAAAGATACTGGTGTGAAAAAATTATTGCAACTCAATGAACTTGAGGAGATTATAAATGAAGCATATGATAATGCAAAAATCTATAAAGAGCAAATGAAAATATGGCATGATCGGGAGATTATTAAAAAGAAGTATGAACCTGAGCAAAAAGTTTTATTATAAAATACAAGATTAAAATTTTTTCTAAGAAAACTGAAATCTACATGGTTAGGAAAATTTAAAGTGATTAAAGTCTATCATTATGGAATTTATGTTATTAAAGATCCTAAAATTGGAAAGATACTTAAGGTTGATGGGCATGGATTGAAACATTATTATGAAGGACACATGCTATAATTTAAAGAAATTTTGACGTTAATTCATCATGATTAAACAATGGTACGTCGGGCTGAGCACGTTAAAATAAGGGTTTGGTGGGAGGCAACCATATATATATATATATATATATAATGGAAGGAGGGTGAACCCTTCAAAAAGAACCTATAAAAAGTTTGTTCTAATGTAAGGTAAGGGATTTAAATCCCCTTCCAAAAGTAAATGCAGAGAAGGATTAAAGGCCTTCCTGATAAGAGGTTGGTCACTGTGGAGTCCCATTCGAGAGAGCCAAATTGCAGGTTTATTCCCTTCTCTGTGGATATGGGAGACAAAAAGTTTAAAATCATTCCTCCTGTGCATAATTTCCTTAATTAAGTTTATCAGGTGTCATGGTCTTTCAGTTGGTCCATTCATGATATTCACTAATGTACTAGAATCAGATTCCACCAAAAGTTGATGAATACCAATTCTATTGGCAAACATGAGGGCCCAATATAAAGCCAAAGTTTCAGCTTCCAAGGGATCTTTGGCAACAATGGGAGACTGGAAATAGAGCAAGAAAACCCCTCTATAATCCCTGAATATAGCCCCATACCAGCATGGGGATGAAGAAAACTTCCATCAATATTAATTTTAACCCATCCTATCTGAGGGGGTAACCTTTTCACCAGTATAGGCTTAATTGGCTTTGAATTATTTAGAATATCCTGAGAGAAGATCTGAGGGAAACTCTTCAGCTTATGAATTTTCTGTATGTAATCAATACACTGATTAACCACATTCTTTACCCCAACTTCATCTTCCTCAAATTTCATTTTGTTCCTGGTCATCCAAACAAACCAAGCCACAATACAAGGAACAACAAAAAGTTTTCTGTCCAGCCATTCATGCCAGCACTGATAAAAATTCCCCCAAGACATGTTCAAGACTTGCTTGGCTTAAGAGACTTTCCCAGATTAATTGCACAAATGAGCATTTCAAAAACAACATTTCAAAAACAAGTGATTTATAGATTCCTCTTCCTGTTTACATAAAACACACGAAGAGGCCCCCTTAAGGCCCTTCAGTTTTAGAATATCATAAGTAGGGAGGAGTTTATGGAAGAGTCCCCAACCAAAAAAAGACAGATGGAGATAGAAATTTACTCCATATTCTAGTACCCCACTCCACTTCCTGTTGAGGGAAAAAAAATTCCCCAATGAATGCTAATATAGACAGTGAATGAAGTTTTTTAACAACCACTCTATCCTTTTTTGAGGGATTAATGGAGATTTGCTGAATTCTAGGTATTTCGGATGGTTCACAAACTTTATGGAGTGCCTTAAGATTCTACCCCCCATTCACCCAAAAGTCAGCCACCTGGGTAGAAATATCAGATAATTGTGGGGTGTCAAATCCCAAATTCCCATCCAATGTCCAATTATCCATCCAGAAATTAACTTTACCCATCCCCGCTTCCCAAAAGAAAAGCAATTCAGCCTCATCCCTAATTTTTAGCATCTTGGCCCAGATGATAGAGTTACCCAATTTCCTTTCAGCTTGTATAGGGTGGATGTTTCTGTAGTATTTGCCCATCATAAATCTAGACCAGAGAGAGTCTTGTGATCTAAAATTTATCCACAATTTGCAAAGGTTAACATGTATAAGTTGAGAGAAGCTTTTAAATCCCAGGTCCCCAGCATTAGTAGTCTTACACACCTTACTCCAGCTAGTCCAATGTAATTGCTTCCTTTGTACAGACCACAGAAACCTATTAAATAATTTATCCAGGTTCTTCTGTGTAGATTTCTTCATTACAATCATCTGCATCAAATAAGTTGGTAGAGAAGATAGGTCACTTTTGAGAAGAGTAACTCTTCCACCATTTGACAAGTAAGAGTTGACCCAATAATGGAGTTTGTCTTGGATTCTATCCACAATATGATTAAAATGAACTTGCTTAGTTTTCTACCTTTCATAAGCAAAGCTCCAAGATATTTGATTGGTAGTTGACCGACATTAAAACCAGTGAAATCAGAAATCCAATTCTTCATAACAAGCTTAACCTTCTGACTGAGAACAACTACACATTTTTGGATATTTAAGACCATGCCAGAGCTTCTTTGGAAATGTTCTAAGCATTTAAATATAGATTTAACAGTAGGCTTAGTAGCCTTAGAAAATACAATAATATCATTAGCAAAAGCAAGGTGATTAATAAGCATATTAGATCTGTGACTGTAAAGGGAATGAGGTGCTTCAACAACAACCTGGTTTAACATTCTAGAAAGATAATCTAGAGCTAGTATAAAAATTGAGGGAGAAAGGGGATCACCTTGCTTTACGCCTCTAGAAGCACTGAAGAACCCATGAGAACCTCCATTAAAGAAAACTGATTGATGATTATCAGACAACCATCTACCAAAAATAGAGATGAAGGAGGGAGAGAAGCCTATAACAGTGAGAACCTCAACAATAAACTCCCATCTAATAGCATGCCTTCTGAATATCTAGTTTAAATATAATATTACCCCCTCTACACTGTCTGTCCAGATCCAATACCAGCTCCTTGGCTAAAAGGACATTGTCCACAATGCTTCTACCTTGAACAAAAGCAGTTTGATTATCACTAATGAGATCACTGAGATGAGGTTGTAATATATTTGCAATTAATTTGCCGATGACCTTAGAAATAACAGAAGTCACGCTAATGGGTCTGAAATGTTCCCATTTGAACTTGTCTTTATCCTTTGGAATTAGTGTAATATTAGAAGAAGTGAAATATTTAGGAAGATCAGACCCCCAAAAGAAGCATTGAATTGCCATAATAATATCCCTCTCAATGATACTTTAAGCTTTCTTATAAAAGTCAGCTGTGAAGCCATCAGGCCCAACCACTTTAGAGCTATCAATTAAAGATAGAGCCTCCCAAATTTCTTTTCCATTAGTGATAGCAGTAAGATTCAACGCTTTAGTGAATGCAACCTCCTTCCCAAAAACACCATTCTGGATAGGATCCTTTCCCACAAGATATTAGGTAGACATTTCCTTAAAATAATTCACAGCACTAGAGGCAATACACTCAGCATTATGAAGCTAAACCCCAGATTTATCAAGAATATTATGAATAGTATTGCTTCTTCTCCTGTAATTAATACAGGCATGGTAAAATTTAGAATTCCTGTCACACTCACAGAATTTGATCTTGGCAGCCTTTTGTGCATAGAGTTCTTCCTGCATAGATATGACATCCATTAATTCTTCATTGGATTTAAATAAGTCATTACTCACTTCATAATTGGATTCCAATAATTGCTCTCACTTTAGAATAGATTCTTCAGCATTTTTAACTCTAGCATTAACATCACCAACCACACTCCAATTCCAGTGAGAGAGTTGTTTACTCACTTTCTTGTGTAGCAACCAAAGCTTTTTCCATGGGTTTGGGTTATTACAATCTTTCCAGGCTAGAGTAACTTGATTTAGGAAATCCTTATGCAGTGACCACATATTCAAATACCTGAAAGAAGATCTATTCTTGGTGGGGGATGCAACAATAGTTAAAGCAATGGTCTATGGTCAGAGCCACACATATTCAGATGTTGTACAGAAGTGTGGAGGAAATCTTTCATCCAAAGATCATTCACCAACACTCTATCTAATCTTTCCCAAACCTTCCCTCTCCTCCAAGTAAATTTGGGGTCAAGAAAACCCAAATAAAGCAACCAAGCCTCCTAAATTTTCTCATTGAAGAAACTGATCAGATTAAGATTAGGATATCTGCCCCCCTTCTTTTTAGTAAGGGATGCCACATAGTTAAAGTCTCCTCCCACAAACCAGGAGGAGTTAAGGTTGCTGCCAATTTCCAATGAGTGACTCCATAAGTCTTGCCTTTCCACTGCTAAACTTCCATCATATAAAATTTTAGCCAAACTACTAATATCACCCATTGAGATTTTAAAATGAAGGAACTGGTCATGATCTCTGATAATATCACACTGAATCTCCTTTCTACAGAAAACCCATATTTTATTACTAATATTGGGGAGGAAATGAAAACCATAGAACTTATTAGTGATCTTCTGAATATTTTTAGACACCATTGGTTCCAAAATAGCAATAATCCAAAATTTATGCATCCAATTGAGATTAATTAATCTATTAAGGGATCTAGGATGAGCCAATCCCCTAATATTCCAGTGTAGAAACTTCATTAACCAAAAGAGATGGATTTCCCCCTCCTTCTAGTTCTGACCCTAATAGCAGCTTGCTGAGAAGAGCCATCTCCTCCTGTGGATTAAGTAGTAGCCAAATTTTTAAGATCCTATAGAGTTTTCTTCTTCTTTTTAGTTTTCTGAACTTGACAGTCCTCTTCTAATGTTACATTCATCTGATTAATTAAACAGTCCTCCAGAGAGAAATCCTTCTGGTGATCCAATTCCTCCTTTTGAGTTTCTCCCACATGTGCTTGTGTATCTAACAATTGATTATTATTTATCTCATCATTTATCACTGGTTCAATTATAACATTTGGATGGTGCCCCACAGAAAATTCCTTCTCAACAGCAATATCTCCCAACACATCAGGAGATACTATAGCATTTGCAACACCAGTGGATGCCAAAACATCATTTATCACCTGAATTTCTCCATTTTGTGCATTCTCCTCTATATTACCCTTATACACCCTGTCCCCATTAACCTCCTGCCTTTTCCTTAGACCAAGATGAAGTCTGTAACATTTATGATCAGTGTGGCCAAACATTTTGCAATGGTGACAATAATATGGTCTTTGTTCTGCAATAATTTTCTGCCAATAGCCATTATGTTCAGTACCAAGCCAGATTTCCTCCATAGCAGGAAGAGTAATATCCCTTTCCACAAACATCCTGGCCACTGAAGGTCTGGAGAGATTAAAAGTGTTCACATCCAGTTTAAGAGGTCTTTCTAGTGCCAAACCAATATTAAATAGCACCTTATGTTTGAAAAAATGGAGCTTGAGACCAGGCATTTTGAACTAGATAGGAACAATAGGTAATTCATTACTTGGGTCAAAATCTGGATTCCATTTAAGTAACTTCATGGTGACCCCTTCAATCAATATGGACTGCTTAGAGAACAGCCTTGCATAGTCCTCCTCTCTAGATAAATTGATTAAAATATATCTTCCATCCAATAGCCCAACCCTCCAAGCACCATTGAATTTCAGGCTATCAAAAAATTTTCTTATATACTCCATCTTTGGATGACCCAATTGGAATTTGCCTATAAGAGAAAACTTACATTTTTCAGTTAGAACTTGGATGTTCTCTTCAGAGTAGGAGATTGCCATTTTCCCTCCTTTCCTGACAATAGGTTTAAACAATGGGTCAGCATCCTCATGGCAAGCTTGAGGAAAAACGAGCTCATCATAGTTTTTAATGGTCTCAAAGCCCTTTCCCACCATATCAGCAAATGTGGCGTTTGACCACTGAACATTAGTATTCATATCCAGTGTATTTGGGTTAGCCATCAGTAACCAGGGAAGTAAATCAGAGTTCTAGAGGATCCGAGAAACAACAAACCAGCAAGACAGAACAGAAGCAAAGAATAACTAGTTCATCCAAGCAGAAAGCTAAAGCCTCCCAAAAGCTCTGTATTCAGATGGACTAGAAACCCAGGAATAGTAGAAGTACTAATGTAGAACAAGAAGAAATGACAAAGAAGAAGAGCCCTCAGCAAAATCATAGTGTATTTTCCAATGGAACAGAAGGATTTGAAAACCAAAGGCCCGGGAAGAAAGGTAAGCTTAGTAAAACCAATAGAGAGTGTGAAGAACACTTCAAGACACAACAAATAAGAAAATTTGTCTAGAAAATCTTGAAAAATAGCTACACCTTCAACACTTGCTCCACCCATCTCGCAGAAACTCTAGCAAAGAAGAGGTAAACCCAGCTGCCATAT
>NW_018165075.1:22943-26155 GCF_001263595.1 Phalaenopsis equestris
TATATATATACTTATCAAAACAAAATTGAATTATAAAATTCTGTAGTATGGTAGGACAAGGAGGTCTCCCATAATAAGAAAAGAGAGAGGGGTTGAAGCAACTTTGGAGATAGATGGAGAGTTAGCCCTCAGTCCAGCTCTAGCCAACCAGTTTGCAGGTCTATTTCCTTCCTAATGGATAAATTTGAACTTCAGGTTAAGGTTGGTAGACAAGATGTAAATCTTATGTATCTAATGTAGAATATGCTAAGGATAGTTGGTATGTTGAAGGAGTATATTGATTAAAACCTGGGAATCAGATTCAACCAGCAGATTTTGAATATTTTCCCTGGTAGCAAAATAGCCTTGTTTCTCTAATTCTTGTTTAATCAATTTTTGATTTAGCCTAAGTCACCACTAAGCCCTTAAGACCTAGGTGAATGTCTTAATTAGTTTTGAAAAGGGTTAAGCTTTAAGTGGTCATGATTCATGATTTGAATTTTATTTGAAAATCAAGATAGGGGTATTAAATTGATTAACTATTGACTTCAAAATTTATACCCCTAAGTCTAGGATCATTTAATTTTAATAAACTTCCAAATTTTAATAATTTAGAAATTTATTAATCTTAATTAAGAAAGTGTAATTGGTTTCTACCAATTAACCCCTTTATGTTTCAAACATCAAGTGAATTGATTAATATTAGAGGTTACCCAATTCCCTCCTATAACTAAGCCTAAATGTTAAATAAGGCTAAATTTCCAAAATTAAACATTTGCCCCTATGGCTTTAACACTTCATAATTTGTCAAATTAAATTCAAATGCCTTTAAAATTTTTATCCTACCTCATTCATGGGTCAATTGAGACATCAGAGAAGAAAATGTGATTTTTCAAAGTTTAATTTAATTTATATATTTATTTTCATGCAAAAATAGTATTTTTCAAAGAAAATTCCTAACTAAACCATAATTCCGTGAAATTTTTACTGGAGGTAGACCTAGACTAGAGGAGCCTTTGGGTCAAATTTCACAATTTTGTGAATTCAATTTGTAGAAGACTGAAACTTAGAGGAGAAGCTAAAGTTCATCGTGTCTTCACCGTTGATCTGAAGAATACCTCCCACAACTACAATAGTCACCACTATCGGACCGTGTCTGTCAGCCATAGTCGACTACTGTTGGCGCCCTTGACTTTTTGCAATGAAACCCCTTATGAAATCATGACAAGCGTTGTGAAATCATGATATACATTGCAGAGTAACATGACATATTGCAAAACAATGCACCTCATATACGAAGTCACGACACCTCCCGAAGACAGTGTAACAATGTTCCTCGAATATAGTGCAACGACACAAGCTTACGAAGGTGTAACAACTCACCTCGTAGACGGTGCAACGACACTTTTCGAAGACGATGTAACATTGCACCCTAAAGACAATGACTTTTTCCAGGCTTCTAAAGCTCTCTCATTACAGCCTGCCACTATGGTCTATATGACCAACTATGCCCTACATGGTCCATAACTCATGCAACTCCCACCTCTATGACTTATGAATGTATTCACAACTCACCATTACAGACTACATGCCCAACTATAACCTAAGTGGTCCACAACTCATCTATCTACCAATTCCCGCACTAGCGACCAACGAACATCATCATAGCTCACCAATATGGCTTATGTGACCAACTACGACTTATGTGGCTCAAAGCTCGAGCAGCTTCCAACTCCAGACCCTGCAACATGTGGACGTCATTGTAACTTTTCACTACACATATGTGATCAATTACTACCTACATCATCCATAACTCTGCCTCTATGGCCTACTTGTAGTTTGCAATCACCAATAACGACATTCATTGCAACCAGACTACTTCTATTATCAATGAACTACTATTGTACATTTTTAATAATCAATTTTGTAACTTCATCTTTCCTAATTCTGGAGAAGAGTTGACATATGCACTCAAAATTCATTATAGATTAATTATAATGGCCTAGAACCTGTGCTTTTTCTCATTTCTAAGGTTTTTAATATAAAAAGTCAAGATGTATAATCCTACTTCTCTTTAATTACTTGAGTGTGTGATTAGCTTTTGTGTAATGATAAGACAATAATTTATTACTTTACGATCGCGAGCCCTCCGATACACGTCAAGCTTAACTCAACTAGCAAGTAATTAAAGTAAACCTATCAATTAGACTAACCCAAGTTAGCCAATTTTTATTGTTTTACCAAAAAGGGCAGAACTACAACACTCATGCCCAACATATTTGTTTCTATCATCATTAGCCTAAGAAATTACGATTAGCCCAACTGTGCGGGTCTCACATGACCAATAGTTAACCATAGTGTAGAAAATGATTTAACTCATTATTTAGCAATTATTTTGACTTATTATTGTGCAAGTATTTAATGATATAAATCACCAAACTCAACATCAAGAGTTTGATTCAAGTATGCCGTGTTGAATTATGGTTACAAATTAATATAGAAGTTCATTAAGAAAAAACTATTTCGAGTTATGATTTTATAAATTTGATTCAAATATGCTCAGTGATGATCCAACTTCTTTCACTCTTTTGAAGGTGTGAGCACAAGTAATTTTAGTTTGGTGGAGTGTTTGAGCTTTGGTGCACCGTGAGGTGTGGCCAAACTTCCTGGTTTCCGGCAGGGTTTCGAGCTCAAAAATTGAGCTCCGGCTATGGGAATGGGTGAGGAAAAATGGTTGGAATGCACTGAGGGGATCTTAGGAAGCTCTGTGTGAAGTTTAGAGAGACCTCTCCAAGGAAATTTCAGCACACCTCCCATGGCCGTGGGAGGTGAGTTTTTATAAAAAATGGCCATGGGGTGGCTCTCAGGGCATAAGTTTTGGTGCATTGTGGTGCTTAGGTGAGGGCAGAGGAGCTCCATAGTTTGATTTGGATGAGCTGGCCTCTAACTTTGATTTGGGTGAGATGCCATAGAAGTGGCTCTCAGTTTTAGGTTCTTCAGGCCACTAGGCTAGCCGGCTGGCCAGGGGGAGGTGGCTAGGAGCTCAGGGAACCCAGACGAATCCATCACAACAACTTAATGCAAATGTTCTTGGATTTGACAAAGATATCTTAAGCATGTGCATTTTTGGAAATAAGATCCCTTAATTTGGGGAACTTTTGGTCCATGGCTTGATTTAGGTGGTTTCATGGTGTTTGGACTGGTCACTAAGTCCAACTAATGGCTATGGTGGA
>NW_018165075.1:26802-43523 GCF_001263595.1 Phalaenopsis equestris
GATCAAATTGATGGACATTTGAGTTGGATTTGGGAAATTTGGGTCTTTAAAGAGCAATTTGGGGGTTTTGGTTAAAGACGGTCAAATTGGCCAAATTGAGTCATATGGTAGTTGAGAGAAATAAAATTGGAAATATTTGGGATTTATTGAGATTTTCTGGGAATTTTTGGAATTTTTGGGATTTTGGGCTCAAAAGGGGTATTTTGGTAAATTGGGGGTGCTTTAGAGGTAAAAGGCCAAGATGGGTACCAAGATGGGTATTTTGGGCCAAGATGGGTATTTTGGTAGATTTGAGGTACCAGTCATCACCAATAAGCCATGGACCAATGGAAATCCCATTTTGGGTCCTCTACATAGTGGTCTTAGCCAAACCATAGCCTTAGAGCTTGTAGGTTTAGGGAACAATCTACATGAGTATCCCAAAAGATCAAGGGATCTAAGTTAGAAATTTGAGTTCATGGTTGTGAGTGATTGTGAGTGTAGATAAGTGCAGTGAGTGCCTTAGCTCCAGACCAACACCCAAGGTCAACCCTAAGGTCCAGCAGTCCTAAGGGTGACTCATCTTGAGTTTCCCCCAGAGGTTGAGACCAACATGTGGAACTTCAAGTTGAGTAGAGAAGAGTTTGGAATTTCTAGTGGTGAGGGTTCCATGTCTAGTTTTTTAAGAATAGTCAACAGGAAAAGTCCTATGGCTAGACCTGAGGCTACTACAGAGGAAAAACTAAACCTCAACTAAAAATGAGGTCAACACACCTCTTTACGCTACAAACCCAATTTTAACTTTGGAAACTAAAACCTTTACTTACCTAAATTTTCCTTAGAGACACCCACCCACATAACTCTTAAATGAAATATCAATTGATTAATGGTGGTCATAGCCTTGGGTTAAATAGAACAACAAGTTTCCTTGAGCAATGGGATAACTTTAGCTTAACCTTAGATGATCAAGAGAACAATATGATATGTTCAAAATAAACTAGAAATATTTCAGGAAATCTTCAAAGTGGTTCAGAGTCATGCCCCGAGCACTTTGAAATCTCTTGGATGTTTTAAAGGGAGAATTCAACTTGCTATATTTTGTTCTAAAATTATCCACTAAGATCTTCCAAGACTCAATAAATTCATAACTTGGGATTTGGTAGCTATATCTTCATCTACTCTTGCAATTTAAATTCCTTGCAAAATTATATACATATTGCCAAAGCTAACCTTTCGGGTGGAAGAGCGAGAAGAATCGACATGTACCTCTTGTTTCATGCTTGTATGCTTAAAGCAACCCTGCATGTCAAAACGAAAACTAAAAATTAAACAAGATAAAATTCACCACCACAAAGTCAAAAGATAAGACAACTCAAGATTTAATCACAAATAAAACAACAAAACAAAAATTGCAGCTAAATTAAAACGTCTCTATCGGATAATGGGGAAACCCTCGAAGGAGACAACCTATGGTTGCTAATAAGACTTCTCACGGTCTAAAAGAAAATATGGAACTCATAAAGTTGAGTATAGTAAATTCATTTGGACTAAGTGAATCGGACTAAGTGAATCTGAAAGACTAAGTGAATCTGAAAGAAAATAGTGGTGTTGAAACGAGGGAACCGTAGGATCCTAACCGGTGTCGCTCTAATCAACTTTAATATTCCCCATAGCTTTTAAATAACCATGAACTTAGGAAAAAATTGATTTAACATCAAGACTTCACAGATAAGAAAACTTAAACTTGCCACGATGAGGAGCTTGGAGCTAGCATTATGGGCAGCACAGCCATCTTCAATAGCAAAACATATCTATACCAGCTAAACCATTCCCTAGAATTAAATAGCAAGCCATAGGATTTTAAGGTTTTCTGCCTAGTGTGGCATAAATGCTCAACTTATCTTTAGGCTTTTGTATATCTCTATTATATAATATTAGCCCTAACTCGGTTTAGGATTCTGAGGTTATCGTTCGTCACGACCCAAATCGTCACATCTTCTAAGCTATTTGTGTGATCGTTTCATATGAATGTAAGCCCTAATTAATAAAATTGGTAAGACGAAACATTTAAATATTTCTCCTCTAAATTGAAGCCAAACCATAGGGTAGACTTGGAAGTCACGGAGGTTCTCCTTAGGATCTGTGACATCCCTTAGTTCTTCTTTCTTTGAATTCTAAAATTAAATGTTCCAAGTTTAAATCATTCCCCTTCACACCTCTTTGTCTCATTTCATTGAAAAGTCCTATTCCTTTAACCTCTTTGAAGAAGATATCCCCTGATTTTTATCGAGAGTTTTCTTGGGTGACTCCGGTTGTCTAATATGTAATTAACTATAAGGGCTTCCCTTTATAGGAAACTTTCCATGTTCAATAAGGGAACTTGTCGGCTTATAAATGATTTTTATCGAGAGTTTTCTTGGGTGACTCCGGTTGTCTAATATGTAATTAACTATAAGGGCTTCCCTTTATAGGAAACTTTCCATGTTCAATAAGGGAACTTGTCGGCTTATAAAAAAAATGGTTTCACAGACCAAACGAATGTCATATAATTCTTTATTTATCTCATCGAGCCTCACTGTTTTGCCTCATCCTCAAGTTTTATATTTATCTTTTGGGATAGATACATACATTGACGTCATACATTTCTTAGTTTATTTGATCAAGCCTCATCGTCAAGTCTTGTGTTTATCCTTCAGAGTAGATGCAAGGTTTGAGGTACAATGCTCTTCATTTAAATTATGAAAAATATGGGGTCAGTTTTATTTCACATTTTTCTAAACTTAAATCTATATGTAAATTAAAATGTCTTTCCGAAGCGGGCGACAGGATTCCGAATCCGGCGGCCGATAGCTTCCAACGGGTAACTCCTTAACTAAATAGTGCTGACAATTCTCCTGAGTTTATTTTTAGGAATTACGGTATTAGTTGAAGCAGTGAAGTACCTTGGTGGATCCACCCCTGGAAAAAGTTCTGTATAGCAAAGATGACTTCAGTCTTAATAATAGACCAAGCAGTTATATAAAAGGTGGAAGAAACCCATCAAGTCCAGCAGACTTGTGACCATTAATAGAATCAAGTGCCATTTTAATTTCTTCTTCCATAGGGATCTGAGAGATATCTAAACTCTAAAGGAACTCTCTGCAATCAGTAAAAAGATGTTCCTCAATTGGAGGTCTAGAAGTTCTCTTACAAGTGAATAGCTTTTGGAAGTAATCCACAACATCCTTAGAAAAATCTTCAGCAATGGTGAGTTTGTGCCCATCAGAGTTATTAATAGATAGAATCATATTGCACTTCCTCTTAAAATTAATGCAAGCATGATAATAACATGAATTCTTATCTCCCTCAGTGAATTTAGTGATGACAACCTTCTGTTTTAGAAACGTATCATAGTAATTAATTTGTGAAAGCAGATTTTCATTGGCATTATGAAGATTAGCTTTAGAAGTTAAGCCCAGCTGAAAGTTTATATGTGTGTGTGTGTGCGCGCGTGCATGCGCGTGTGTGCGTATGAAACGGTTGGCTTTTTGATAAGCAAAGTGTGTATGGTCCTTGGGGTCCCGAGATATATATATATATATATATGGATGATATATAAATTTTTATTATAAAAAGACAAATTCATTGATGTAAAAGGGAAGATAGTAAGATTTTAGTGAGTGGGAACAAAGAGCCCACTCACAGGGAATACAACTCACTCAAAAAAAGACTTTGAAATACTCTTATACCCCAAACAATCAAAATACTCCTATTCATGGTGGGTGGATTTACCACTTCGACTCCCCCTAGTTCTAGGGAGAGAGTCCAACACTAAACTGGGATGTGGGCTTCTGCCCGAAACTATTAAACAGACATCCTGAAAATTCTTGAGTTTTAGCATTCCTTTTTCCTTCTTCATAGATTTGTAAAATTTTCATTCATCTGTCAGTGTTTGTCCCATCTGATCTATTTGTGAATATTTGATGGATAGCACACCTTAAAGGGTATGTTGATCCGTAAATTATTGAGTAGTATTAGCCTGCAACATATGCTTAATAATTTATGTAAATGTTACAGGGTAACATATAGCACACCTTTTTATGGATAACACACCTTCTAAGTGGTATTTCAATTCACTATGGCTAAGCATTGCTCACCATAGCTTGAAATTATTAGAGTTTATTTCTCATGACAGAGGTTTTGTTCTCTAATTTTTCCAAGGTCAGAGGGCATCTCTATGCTTCTAACCCTAATTTTCAAGGTAAGATGGTTTTTTTGGCTTAAATTAATTACAAAAATTAAAATACTACTTAGAAAGTTATGGGAGAAATTTTAGTAGGTTTTTTGTGGTTAGTGAAGCTTCGAAGATGGTTTAAAAAATTTTGTACATTTTTTATTTAAATAAGTGTGTATATATTGTATTAATTTATGTAAATTAAATATTGATAAAAATTTGACAAAATCAATCCCACACTATGCATAAAAATCATGTTAACCCACTGTGGAATTTGGAAATTATTTGATTAAATTTAAGCACCAAAGTTGATTTATTAAGAAATATTGTATTTCTGTATAAAAATAATTATATTAATATAAATATACTTAGGAATATTATGAAAAAGTGGTTTTATGAATTCCTTGTGATTAGGAGCACTTAGGAAAAGTAAAAGTTATTTTTGATAAATTACTTGATTTTTGAGCTACATTTTAATTTAAAAATAATTAAAAATAGTTAAAAATTCCAATTATACAAAAATATTTCAAAATGCGTCTAATTGTTTCCTGATCACTTATGAATCAATAAAATATTTTTACTAATTTTTCTAAGTTAAAAATACAAAATTTAAAGGCTTGAAATGTATTTTCCTTATTTTCTCATTAAGAATAATTATAATACGTAAATTAAAAATCATAAAAATAAAAAAAAATATTTCTCTGAGTTTATTGAGCTTAGAGAGATTTAATAAAAATATAAAAATTATTTTTTTTGTAATTAAATTATATTTTCTGATTAATTAAAACATTTTTGGGAGTTAATAAATAATTAAATAATAATTGAAATTTAGAACATTTGAATTATGTTCTAGAAAGTTTTGAAGTTTTCAACATGATAGAAAAATTATTAATCTTTTTGTACATTGTTTGAAAAACCTCCTAAACTTGGTTGAAATTACTTTTTGAACATTTAAAATATGTCTTTTTAAGTGATTACTCAACATCACTGGTTATAATTTCCTCAAAATTACTTACAAAAGAAAAATAAATGAGTTTAGTGAAAACTTTGAAGAATTATAAGAATTTCTTTGGATGGACAATTGCTTATATTAAAAGAATCAGACCTTCAATTTTTGTGCATAAAATTCATATGAAAGAGAACTGCAAACCCATGGTTGGTCCTCAGAGGAGATTGAATCCTATTATGAAATAAGTTATCAAGAAAGAAATTTTAAAGTGATTTCATGCTAGAATTATCTACCTTATTTTAGATAGTGCATGGGTTAGTAAAATTCATTGAGTTCCTAAGAATAGAGGAGTGACTGTGACTATGAATGAACATAATGAGTTAATACCAACAAGTCAAGTTACAGAGTGACAAATATGCATTGATTATAGAAAATTAAAAATCTTAAAATTAAATCTTATCATTTTCCATTAGCCTTTCTAGATCAAATGTTGGATAGACTAGCTGGGCATAAATACTTTTGTTTTCTGGATGGATATACTGGTTATCACCAAAGATAAATAACTTTTGAATATCAAGAGAAAACAATTTTTACCAGTCCTTATGGTACAATTGCTTTTAGAAGAATGCTCTTTGGTTTATGTAATTCCCCTGCTACATTTCAAAGATGTATGATGATTATTTTCTAAGATTTAATTGAAAAGGGAATTAAAGTTTTTATGGATGATTTTTAGTGGTTGGAACTTTATTTGAATCATGTTTAGAACATTTATCAAGAATTCTTAAGCATTGTGAAGAAAAAAATTAATCCTTAATTGGGAAAAATGTTATATTATAGTAGTAGGAGAACTTGTTTTAGGATATCAGATATTAGAAAATGGTATGAAAGTAGACCCTGCAAAAATTCAACTGATAGCTAATTGATCTTACCCAATAGATGTGAGGGAAATTATGAGTTTTTTAGTACATACTGAGGTCTATAAGCGATATATTAAAGACTTTTCAAAAATTTTTAAGCCTCTACATCATTTGCTCGAAAAAGATGTATTTTTTAAATTTGATAAAGAGTGCCTAAAAGCTTTTGAGCTATTAAAAGAAAAAATTAGTCAGTGCACCAGTTTTATTTCACCAGATTGGGAAAAACCTTTTGAATTAATATGTGATGCAAGTGATTAAGCTATTGAAGCTATTTTAGGACAAAAGCATGATAAAATTTTCGAAGTAATCTATTATGATTGTAGAACTCTTAATGAAGCTCAAAATAATTACACCACAACTGAGAAAGAGTTATTAGCAATAGTATATGCTTTTGATAAATTCGGATCATACTTAATTGGAACTAAATGTGTTGTGCATACTGATCATTCTGCTATTAAAAATTTAATGAAAAAGAAAGATGCAAAACCAAGACTGATACGTTGGATTCTTCTTTTGTAAGAATTTAAATTTGGGATAGTAGATAGAAAAGGAGCTGAGAATCAAATTGTTGATCATCTGTCCCGGTTGAATTAGAAAAACCACTCTGTTTCGAAAAAAAAAATTAATAAACATTTTCCAGATGAAAATTGTTCACTATAAATGAGTGGTGTGTTCTATGGTATGCTGACATTGTGAACTTTATTGTTAGTGATATTATACCTTATAGAATGACATACCAACAGAAGAGGAAATTTTTATCTGAAGCTAAAACTTATTTTTTTTATGACCCATTTTAACAAAAATAATGAAAGGATCTAATTATTCAAAGATGTGAGCCTTTAGAAGAAACTTATGAAATTATCCAAAAATGTCATAATTATCATTTTGTGGGAAATTTTGGTGTTGATAAAACAACATAAAAAATTTTGTAATATGGATTTTATTGGCCTACAAACTCTAGAGATGGTAATGCTTTTATCAAAACTTGTGATAGATGTCAACGAGTAAGAAATATTTCTAGGATAAATGAAATGCCCCTCAATTATGTGTTGGATGTTGTGATATTTGATGTATTGTGATTAGATTTCATGGGACCATTAATACCATCTTTCAAAAATTTATATTGTTACCAGTAGACTATGTATCCAAATGGATAGAAGCTGTTGTTTTACCTCGATGTGATGCTCAAAGTGTTGCAAAGTTTTTAAGAATGAACATATTTTGTAGATTTAGGATGCCAAGATTGATCATAACTGATATGAGAAGTCATTTTAGAAATGCAATAATGGAGAAATTATTAAGGAAATATCATATCAACCATCAAATTGCTACTGCTTATCATTCTCAAATAAGTGGTTTGGTTGAATTATACAATCGTTAAATTAAAATAATATTGGAAAAATCTATGAATCCAACAAGAATGGATTGGTCAGTCAAACTTGATTATGTTTTGTGTGCTTGCAGGACTGCATATAGAACTCCTATAAGAATGTCCCAATATAGGCTAATATTTGGGAAAGCTTGTCATTTACCAGTTGAACTTAAGCATAAAGTATATTTGGTTATTAAATAATTTAATTACAATTTAAAGGATGTTGGTGAGACAAGACTACTGCAATTAAATGAGCTTGAAGAGATAAGGAATGAATTTTATGAGAGTGCTAAGATTTATAAAGAAAAAATGAAGATGTGGCATGATCAGAAGATTCTTACTAAATTTTTTTAGCTTATAATGCAAGATTAAGATTATTTCCAGGCAAACTTAAGTCCAGGTGGGTGGGCTCATTTGTTGTGATAAAAGTTTATCCCTATGAAGCTGTGTATCTTAAAGATCCTAAAATTGATAAAATATTCAAAGTGAATAGTCATAGGCTGAAACCCTACTTTTTAGGGGATCAATTTAAATTAAATGATCTTATATTGTTGGGTCAACCAGAATAAGAACTGGTTATGTCGGGCCGATGACGTTAAACCAAGCGCTTTGTGGGAGGCAACCTATAATTATCTATGTATTTCTGTTTTGAATGTTATGTTATTATGTTTGATTAAGAAAAATGTAGTGGTATTTTGAATATATAATGATTTAGTGATGATTTTATGACCCTAATAGATGACTTAGACATGTTAGAATGAGAATTTGGATGTTAAGCTGATTTGTGCTAAATTAAGCACCGGTGCTTATGCGCCAACCTTTGGTGCTAAAGCGCAGTAGTTAACTAAACGTGAAAAATTAAGTTTCTAGAAGATTTAATCATAGTTTAGTAGGTTTTAATTTGGTTTAGTGGTTTGAGAATGTGTCTAGTAGTTTTAGGCTTTGTCTAAAGCCTTAGAAGGGAATGAAGAGAATTCGCATCCCACTTCAATTTTAACCCTAAAATCTAAGTGAAGAGTGAGAGATCTTGAAAAAATGTCTTCTTGGGAGATTGATACGAAGAAAAAGGGGGAAGTAATGAAAAAGAAGTTCATTAGTTAAAGCGCGCAAGAGTTATACAACAATTTCCTAGCCATTATTATTGAAGGATAAGCAGAGAAAATCACAAAGATTGGGGCAGGTGTGGCTTCAAATGAAGTAAAAGTGAATGAAGTTAACACAAATTTGAAGCATATTGGATGAAAACTTAAGATGCAATTTAGCTAGACAAGTTTTATAGAAGAAGCGAAGAAGGTTATATATTTGAAAAATAAATGGACTGAAGACGACACAACTAGAGTTCTTCACCATCATCTGTTCTATCAGATCAATATGCCAAATTCCCCAGAAGAAACTAATGAAAGCCAGGATTCATTCCACAGGAAAGAGAGTGAAATTAAGTTCTAAGTTTAGCGTTTGTTTTTGTTAGGTGTTATGATATTAGTGTTAAGTTTGTTTTATGAGTTTTCATTGTTAAGTTTGTTTAGTGTTTCAGTTTAGGAATTATCTCATCTAAGACTCTTTGGATTGAGATATTATGTATCACAAATGCTTGTATTTATTTGCGAATTAATATAAGTGTTTCTTTGTAAAATTTTGTGTTGAACAAAATTAGTTAATATTTGTGAATTTGAGAAAAAGGAAAATTTAAGGGGAATAAAATAGTTATTAAAGATTTATAAGACCATTTAGGGGTGTTTGACCTAAGCTAGATGTGCATTTCATTTAAAATAAAAAATATCAAAATTTGTGCACTGGCACCTAAGTGCCAAGAACCCGCGCTTAAGCGCTAGACAACCCGACAGGTAGGCGCCTAAGCGCCAAACCAGCCATGCCTAAGCGCCGGTTCACTTAAACCAATTCACGAACAGTTAAAGGTGAAAAATAAATTTGAAAACGTCATTTTTACCCCCTCATCGTTGTCTTCTTCGTTTGAGTTCGCATTTGAGGAGTTAGGGCTTCTTCTATAGTGGATATTTCTTGGTGGATTCAAGCCAAATTTGCTATATTTGATCTTCTTGAGGTAAGAGCTTCACTTCTATGTAAAATTTTTTTATTCTCACTATGTATATTGAGCACTTTGCAGATTTGACCGAAAATCACAATTTATGGTAAAAATTTGAGATAAAGCTACAGATAATATATATAAATGAATTTTTAAGCTTTTAGAAGTTGAGTTTAGTGATTTAGTCTTGAATTTAGGATTTATTATGAATTTTATGTGATTTTTAGAAATGGCCCAAAGAATGAAAAGGAGTAAAGGAAAGCCCCATTTCGATTCAAGCAAGTTTGTTAGCACGAAAGCTCAGGACAGGTATAGTGACGCACTGCAGTTAAGAAAACTACTTTCTGACAGATGTTTTAAAAGTTCAGGTAGAGCAATGGAAGATTTGATTGTTCGTTGAGAGTGGGAATGATTTTTTTGTTTTTCTACTATGGGTGTGATTTCTATTGTTCGAGAGTTTTACGCTATTCTCCATGAAGCTGAAGAAGATTGGGTCATGGTTCTAGGAAAACCAGTTGCCCCCTAATACTATGTGTTTTTATGCAAATTATAGTCCAACTGAGGAGGAGTTTGACGAGATCATATCGTCATTAACTAGTGGAAGAGGACTATGGAAGATCACAAATGAAAGAAGAGTCAACTTTGCCGCGTCAAAATTAGATGACACATTGAAAGCGTGGCACTACTTTATTTATGCTTATCTACTACCAACCAACCACCTCAGCAAAGTTATCCGAGATAGAGATACCTTAAACTATTGCATTCAGCAGTTCAAGTCGATTTACATTGTATCTCTAATTTATCAGACTATCATCAATTCTTCTACCGCTACAACTATTGCAGGTTTGGGATTTGCGTCATTGATCTTTTCCATATGTGAGCAGGTAGGTGTTAGATTTAATAGCTGGAAGGAGATACTCAGCCTCTAAAGCCCATCATCAGTGTTAATGTGAAGTTATTTACAACATTTGATATTTGGCTAGAGAGGAGGATTTTCTAGAAGTTATTGTGCCTCTACTTCTCATGCTTCTACCTCACGTGCATCCACATAACAAGATCAGGCTTCACGTTATGATTCACACTCACATTTATTGCAAAGGATGTTAGGTAACATCAATTATACTGCGAGCAAAGTACTAAATTCAGAGAATTTTGTAGATCATATAGATGGTTATATGATAATACATAGTGATTATGAGGAGAAGTTTCAGTCATCTTTGGAATCTTTGGAAAACCTTATGGAAAACCTTATGAGGGGTGACCAAAGTGTGGTTTTTCCTTCATATCCACAATATCCATCATATGAGCCTACTGCCTTTTGGGACAGCAATGATAGTGATGATGAGGAGGAGGAGGTGGATAAAATTGTTTAGTTTAGTTTTTTTTTATTATTGTGAGTTTTATGTGGTACAGTTATATTGTACTGTTAATTTGTTTTGTGTTGTACTTGTTGAGATTGCTAAAATTGTTTGTATTTTACTCTGTTAAACACTGTTGTGACAAATTTATGTTATTGTGAGTAGTTATGTTTTATTTTTGTGGTGTTTTGTTTTTGTGGTAGTAATTGTGATAATTGTGTTGTTTAATGTATTTTGTTAGTCTATGTTAAACTTAATCCTGAATTTTAGGAAGGTTTATAATATTACTAACCTTCACTTAAGAACTTCATATTTAAAATTTTCAATTTACTACCAGATATTTTTTTTATGATGTAGTTGTGAATTTTTGTTAGCGTGTTTGTTTGTTTTTATGTTATCCTCCAGTGCATAGAAGTCTAATGAATCTCTATATGTTAAAGTTAAATTAAAATTTGATCAATTAATTTTTACTCCTATTTTTAATTTTTATACTTGTATATTTAGGATATAAAAAAACCTAAAAGCATATTATTTTTGGTTTTCATTTCTACCTAAATTTAAATATGATGCTAAAATGTTTTATCTTATTAAAAATTTAAGTTGGGGGGGGGATGAAATAAAAATTCTTTAAAACTTGAAGTTTATTTGTTCTCAAATGTAATACAATTAAATTCAATTTTGTTTTTTAAAAAAATGATTATGTATATGAAGTTATATTAGAGAAGTAAAATTTTGAATATAGAAATGAGTAAAAGAATTTAGTTGAAATCTACAGTAATAAAGAAAAACTTAAAACATAAAAATTTTTCGTGTAGAAATGTAAATATTGTCTAACTATCTTTAGTAGGAGAAATTGTATTTTTGAAAAATTTAGAAGGGTTAGACTTTTATTTTCAATACTTAAATTTCTTTTATTATATTTTTAAGTAAAAGATTTATATCAGAAATTTGCTTTAGGAAAGGAGGAGTGGAATTCAAAATCATTAAATTCCCATGCAAATATAATAAACCTCACCTGAAAAAGAATAGAAAATGGAGACAGGAAAAAAAGAAAAAGAAAAAGAAAAAGAAAAAGTAAATAAAAAGAAAGTTGGAAAAGGGAGGAGAAGCTTGAGGATTAGAGCCTAATAAAAAATTTGTTCCACATCTGATCTTTTTTAAGTGTAAGACTTGAGAAACTCTTAAGATTAAGGATATAATTTAGTAAGTATAATTATTCTTAACAAAAAATTTTAAGTGAAGAAGATAGAATGCCTAGACTCTATATTTGGAGAATATACAAATATTTCTGAACTAGATAGAAACTCATTTTTTCAGACTTCTTTACATTAAAAATTTTTTATACTCTAAATTGGTTTCAAATACTAATGTTTTTTTCTAAATTGGACTACTTCATTTCTAAATCAAAATTTTAGAATATCCTACAGAAACTCATTTACATAATCTACTTATTTTGGTTTTGAAAGATTGAAGTGTTGACTTATTTTGGTTTTGAAAGATTGAAGTGTCACTTGAGGACAAGTAACATTTTATGTTTGGGGGATTTTGATACACCTAAAATGTATAGTATTTATGTACACATTTTTATACCTATTTTTGAGATATTATACTTTAATGGAAGGTATTTGTGTGTTTTTATTTTAGGTAAAACAAAATGGATGAAAAATGGTGAAGGAATGAAAAAGGATAAAATTTAGAGCAAAAATGACCAAGGTGTGCAAAAGAACTATGGCGCCTAACCGCCCTGAACTGGTGCTTCAACGCTAATAAAACTGAGAATGTCACGCCTGAGAGCCAAGTACCTCGTGCTTAAGCGCCAAAAGTAGTTACTTGATGATTCAATGAATTTTGATAAATATTTAAAGAGGTGTTTGAAGCAACCCTTGGTGAAAACATGGGAAATAGTTCATGGACTCGAAAAATACATTCAATTGGCTTTTGAAAGGAGGCAAATCTTAGAAGATTCATTGCATGTGGACACATTTTGAAGAGACGCAAAGGAACCTTTTGGAAAACTATAAAAGAAGACTTGGATTGGATTGAAGACTCCCTCCCAAAGCACTAAAGAGAGGCCGCCGCCCCACTCTAGACACTGCTGATCCCAATTTTTATATGTAAGGATTTATGAAGTTGACACCACTACAGCTCCAAAAACTTGATCCTTATATGAAAAATAAATTGTGTAAAATATATATAATTATAGGCTATTAATAATGGGATTCTACGCAAGTATACGTATTGTTATCAAGTAATAATGGACTTTCTATTTAAGCCCCAAATATCGATCCCACGGGAATGGTGTAAGTTAGCAATGACAAATTTTAACAGGAAATTTACAGAAAATCAAACGAAAACACTGTCACTAATTTCGAATGTTGGGATATTAACCAAACTAAATTACTTAAATATTAGCAAAACAGATATGCAAATTTTGAATAATAATACTAATCTACTAACTATGTTTATGTAATGAAGATTTCTTATGTGAAAAAGCATCCTTCCCACTATAATGAAATTCTGGTGAAATGAGATGAGATAAATGTTTATAATATTTATTTTGCCAAATAAGAGCAATTTTAATTTTCTACCCTAATACAGTGCACAGAAAATCATTGGTTAATCTTAGGTTTAGTCCGTAAATCTGTGGCTAAGCTAGGAGGATACCGACTCCCATTCTAGAGCTAGACTTCCCTTCACCTGAAGGCTAACTCTCGCTTTAGTTTTTAAACACTAAGACCAAATTGGAGATTTTAGTCTGTCACCCTAAAGATTCTCCAATTCTACACCCAATCAAGAATATTTTCCTATTTATTTGCACTTAATTTCTTGAATGAATTTCTCCTTTATGAAATTAAATGTGACCCTCACTCTGTTGTAGAACTTATACTCTATTTCCCAAGTCATATGTTTCACAACATATTTTAACAAATCAGTTGGCCATTTTGAAAAGTAAATTAAGTTTGGAGTTGAAAAATCATCATAATTTATTTTATATTTTAATTATGGCACATTCATTTCACCATATCTCAAAGAAGGGGGAAAGATAGAGGGAACTACTCAGACTTCATGAGAAAGATACGACAAAACACAAATTTTATATATAAAAGAAAGTTCATACAACACTAAATAAATAAACAAACTTATATGGAACTCTTTCTCAAAACCCTTTTTAGCCTTTCCTTAGATTTAGTCCCTAAATCTGTGGCTAAGCTAGGAGGATACCGGCTCCCATTCTAGAGCTAGACTTCCCTTCACCTGAAGGCTAACTCTCGCTTTAGTTTTTAAACACTAAGACCAAATTGGAGATTTTAGTCTGTCACCCTAAAGATTCTCCAATTCTACACCCAACAAAGAATATTTTCCTATTTATTTGCACTTAATTTCTTGAATGAATTTCTCCTTTATGAAATTAAATGTGACCCTCACTCTGTTGTAGAACTTATGCTCCATTTCTCGGATCATATGTTTTACAATATATTTTAACAAATCAGTTGGCCAGATTGAAAAGTAAATTAAGTTCAGAGTAGAAATATCATCACAATTTATTTTATATTTTAATTATGGCACATTCATTCTATCTCTTCATTTCACCATATCTCAGAGTATGGGGAAAGATAGAGGGAACTACTCAAACTTCATAAGAAATATATGACAAAACACAAATTTCATATATAAAAGAAAGTTCATACAACACTAAATAAACAAAAAAACTTATCTGGAACTCTATCTAAAAGTAAATCCTTGGTAGCCTTTCCTTAGAAATGCAGGAAGAAGAACTCTCTCACTTTTCTCCTTCTCCAACACTCTTACAGAAAGTTTCACACTAAATCTCACCACAAAAACTCTAAACTATGAAAGCAAAATCACTAATTGACTTCAATGTGGTGGTGGAATGAAGATGTATTATGAAAATGTGGCATGGTGGAATGTTGTGGAGCAAAAAATGAACTTTGAGGAGCAAAAAATGTAGAGTCCCTTCTCTGATGAAATTCGGCCCCAAATAAAGCCCAAAGTATGTTCTCCAAGAGGTGCCTCCAAAAACTCTTCATAAATCGTCTAAATACATCAAACCTTCTAGAAATGGGGTTTGAACCGTCTTTGGCGCTATCGGCGCTAGTCTGATGCCATCCACGCTGAGTAAAAATTCTTCAGCTTTTGGTGTTTTGCGCCGTCAGTGCTGACCTTGGAGCTGTCGACGCCGAGTATTTCTTCAAAAATGTCATTTTGATTTCAAATTTCATCCTTTTTGTTTCCTTTTTGCTTTAAGCCCTAAAAATCAACAATCTGCAAGAACTAAAAATCAACAATTTGCTTTAAGCCCTAAAAATCAACAATCTGCAAGAAAATATCAAAATGTCTTCCATTAAAGTGCAATATCACCAAAAATAAGTATAAAACATCAAAATAATCTTTTTCTATTACAGGATATTTCATAGCTTTTGCTATATTAAATTTTACATCTTGATCATTAACTCTCATTATTAATTCTCCTTTATATACATCTATTACAGTTCTTCTTGTTGCAAGAAATGGTCTCCCTAAAATAATAAGAATCTCTTTATCTTCCTCTATGTCCAATACTATAAAGTCTACAGGGAAAATAAATTTATCCTCTTTTACTAGTACATCCTCTATAACTCCTTTTGGATAAGTTATTGATCAGTCAGCTAACTGAAGAGTTACACTAGTATGGGAAATTTCTCCCAAATCTAAACGTTTAAAAATTGATAAGGGCATAAGATTGATACTCGCTCCTAAATCACATAAAGCTTTTCCATAAAACTTTTCACCAATTGCACAAGGTAAAGTAAAACTACTAGGATCTTTTAATTTTTTAGGAAGCTTTCTCTAAATAATAGCACTACAATTTGTAAACTTCCTTTTCTTATTTAGTACATCCTTCATAAATTTTACATAACTTGGCATTTGTTCCAAAGCTTGAACAAAAGGCATATTTATTATTAACTTCTTAAGGATTTCCAAAAATTTTATAAATTATTTATCTTTATTCTTCTGCTTCAATCTTTGAGGAAACGAAGGTAATGGTTTTTCTAGGGAACCTGTGTTTGTTCATTTTTCTGTTGATCATTTTCCATTTCTTCCTTTTCATCAACTTCAATTTCTCTTTGGATTCTTGTTTCATTTTTTTCCACTTCATAATTGAATAGCTTTAATTTGCTCTATATTTTGATCTTTTGGATTAACTTCCATAGAACTTGGAAGAATTCCAGAAGGTCTGTTACTAAGTGCAGTAACAATATGTCATAATTGATTTTCAATATTTTTAATAGCAGCCCCTTGCTTTTGTATTTGATTTCCCATATTCAATATCACTTCTTCCATCATCAACTTATTTTCCTTAACTTGTGGGTTAGGATTGGAGTTAAATTCTGGATGATAATAAAGTCAAAAATTAGGATTTCCTTGAGTGTTCAAATTTATAGATGGATTCACCGAATTATTATAATTATTCCAACTAAAATTAGGGTGATTTTTCCATCCAGAGTTAAAATAGTTAGAATAGGGATTGTTATTTCAATTATTTATAGCGTTTAAGGTTTCATAAGATGGTTGAGTATCAATAATTTGTCCTAGTGAATTTTCCTCTAATATGGGGGTATTTGAGAATAGTTCACTCTTATTTGATCAATCTTTTTAGAAATAGCAGCAATTTGAGATGCCAAAATAGACATTGCATCAGAATCATGAATACTGGCTGCTCTCTTAGGATTATCCTTTCAGAGGGCCATTGAAAATTGTTAGTAGTCATTTCTTCAATTAAAGAATATGCTTCATCAAAAGGTTTTGACATTAATGATCCACTCGCAACAGCATCTATAATAGATCTTAGTGATCCTACTAATCCATTGTAAAAGGTTTGAATTATTA
>NW_018165075.1:43557-52290 GCF_001263595.1 Phalaenopsis equestris
CATGGTGTGGACATTTTCTATCCTTAAATCTTTCCCAGGCTTCATATATCGATTCCCTTCAAACTGACAAAAAAGATGTAATATTATTTTTAATCTTAGCAGTTTTCGAGGGTAGAAAATATTTAGCCAAGAATTTTTGTGATAGTTCTCCCCAAGTTCTAATAGATCCAGGTGCTAATGAATTTAACCAAGCCTTGGCTTTATCCCTTAATGAAAAAGGAAAAAGTCTAAGCCTAACAGCATCATTAGACACTCCGTCATATTTAAATGTAGCACAAATTTTAAGAAAACTAGCAAGATATAAGTTAGGAACTTTTGTAGGTGATCCTTCAAACTTATTATTTTGTACCATTTGGATAAGAGCAGGTTTAAGCTCAAATGAATTAGCAACAACATCAGGATTTTGAATAGTTAACTGAAGTTCATCTGCTGACGGATTCGCATAATCTTTTAAAGGTCTTTGTCGATTCTCATTTATTTGATTTTCTAGATTATTTGTCATTTCTTTCAAATTCTTAATTTCTCTTTGTTTTTTTTGATTTTTTCTAATAGTACGTTCTAATTCTCAATCATAAGGTACTAAAATTTTAAATCCAATATTTTGCATAAACAAATAATGTAAGCCAAGTAAAATTCTTTTGTGAAAAAAACACCCTTAAATAAATTTCTTTTTGGATTTTTAATTTTTTGTATATTTTTTTAATATATTTTTATAGTATATATATTATCTCTAACTTTCCTAATTTATCATAACTATTTGATTTACCTAAATTTAACTGTTACCTTCCCCATGCAACAACGCCAAAAACTTGATCCTGATTTTTTATATGTAAGGATTTATGAAGTTGACACCACTATAGTGCCAAAAAACATGATCCTTGTTTGAAAAGTATGTTGTGTAAAATATATATAATTATATGCAATAATTATATGCAAGTTTACGTATTGTTTTCAAGTAATAAAAGACTTTCTATTTAAGCCCCAAATATCGATCCCACAGGGAAGGTGTAAATTGGCAATGATAAGTTTTACTATGAAATTTACAGAAAATCAAACGAAATCACTATAACTAATTTTGAATGTTGAGATGTTTTCAAAACTAAAGGACTTAACTGTTAGCAAAATAGAAATATAAATTTTAAAAAAGTAAATACTAATCTACTAACTATGTCTATGTAATGAGGATTTTTTATGTGAAAAAGCATCCTTCCCACTACGATAAGGTTCTGGTAAAAAATGTGACGAGATAAATGTTTATAATATGTATTGTGCCAAATAGGAGCAATTATAATTCTCTACCCCGATATAGTGCATAGAAAATCATTAGCTTATCCTAGGTTTAATCCCTAAATCCGTGGCTAGGCTAGGAGGATACCGGCTCCCACTCCAGAGTTGCCACTTCCTTTCACCTAAAGGCTAACTTTTGCTTTAGTTTTTAAACACTAAGACCGAAATGGAGATTTTAGTCTGTCATCCTAAAGATTCTCCAATTCTACTCCTAACAAAGAATATTTTCATATTTATTTGCACTTAATTCCATGAACAAATTTCTCCTCTATGAAATCAAATGTGATCCTCACTCTGTTGTAGAACTCAATACTTCATTTCCAGGATCATATGTTTTACAACATATTTTAAAAATTCAATTTGCCAGATCAAAATGTAATATAAGTTCGTAGTTGAAAAATCATCACAATTTATTTTATATTTTAATTATGGCACATTCATTCTATCTCTTCATTTCACCATATCTCAGAGTATGGGGAAAGATAGAGGGAACTACTCAAACTTCATAAGAAATATATGACAAAACACAAATTTCATATATAAAAGAAAGTTCATACAACACTAAATAAACAAAAAAACTTATCTGGAACTCTATCTAAAAGTAAATCCTTGGTAGCCTTTCCTTAGAAATGCAGGAAGAAGAACTCTCTCACTTTTCTCCTTCTCCAACACTCTTACAAAAGGTTTCATACTAAATCTCACCACAAAAACTCTAAACTATGAAAGCAAAATCACTAATTGACTCCAATATGGTGGAATGAAGATGGATTATGAAAATGTGGCGTGGTGGAACGTTGTGGAGCGAAAAATGAACTT
Organism: Phalaenopsis equestris; assembly: GCF_001263595.1. Classification (NCBI taxonomy): domain Eukaryota; kingdom Viridiplantae; phylum Streptophyta; class Magnoliopsida; order Asparagales; family Orchidaceae; genus Phalaenopsis; species Phalaenopsis equestris. The sequence goes on from NW_018165075.1 coordinate 45,661, forward strand.
TGAGGAGCGAAAAACGTAGAGGAGTCCCTTTTTTATGAAATTTGGCCTCAAATAAAGCCCCAGGTCGGTTCTACAAGAGGTGCCACTTCTACAAGAGGTGCCATCGGTTCTACAAGAGGTGCCACCAAAAACTCTTCAAAAATCATCCAAATACATTGAACCTTCTAGAAATGGGGTTTGAACCACCTTTGAGGTTGTCGACGCTAGTCTGGCGTCGTCAGCGCTAAGTAAAAATTCTCCAGTTTTCAGTGTTCTATGCTGCCGGCGCTGACCTTGGCGCTGTCGGCGCTGAGTATTTCCTCAAAAACGACATTTTGACTTCAAATTTTATCCTTTTTGCTTCCTTTTTGCTTTAAGTTATAAAAATCAACAATCTACAAGAAAACATAAAAATATCTTCCATTAAAGTGCGATATCACCAAAAATAAGTATAAAATATGGGTCTAAATATGCATATATTTTCGGTGTATCAACTGTTGACGCCACTCTTTTTTGGATTAATTAGGATACTTTTAGAGAGAAGAAGAAGAGAGTAGTTTCAGTGTGTGAGTAGAGAGTGTTGTATGAGAAAGGAAGAGAAGAGATTTAAAGGAACTTCAAGAGTTTGGTAGATAGGATTTGAGCTAAGTTTTTATCTTTGTAACTACATTTGATTTTAATTTAGAATTCTTGTTTGTTTACATGATTTCTACTTTCAAACTTATGTGTGGATGTGCTTTTTCCATGAATTCTGAATATTTTCTTTATATTCTTTCTTAAAATGATAAGAGATTAAGTATTGGATGAAAGTTGTGTGAAGTATTAATCCTTAACATTGGAATAAGTTGTGACGGTTTTAAATCTTGTACTTCATTTAATTCTTGATTTGGTCATTTAAGATGTTAATATTTGTTGTGAGAACATGTAAGATCTGAGATGGAATTGTCTCAGTCAACTAATGATAAGAATTACATGAGATGTATGGATGAGAATGTAATTCATATGATTGAGTGCAAATAAATAAAAAAATAAACTTTGAAGGGTATAGAATTAGAGGACTTTAGAGTGACAGACTAAAGCCCCCAATTTTCTTTGTAGTTTTAGGTTTTGATAGAAGATGTTAGCCCCCAGGTGGAGGGAGAAGAGGGAAGTCTAGAGTGTGAGCTAGTATCTTCCCTACCTAACTAGTCTTCGAGACTATTCAAACTTTAAATTAGACAATGTTCTTTATAGCATCTCTATTAAGGGTAAAGAATATTATTGCTCCTATTTGGCACAACACAATTTGAATACTTCGACAACAGAATTCCTATACTTTTACTGATTCACGATAAGGTAAATGATATTTTATTTATATTGTCTTCATCTTGAAAATATTTAGTTAAGTTTAGTTAGTTGTTTACTTTACTTTCAATTATAAAAAATTACAAAAGAATCAAACTTTCATTCCTATTATAGCATCTATAGTTTTAGTAAGAATATTTTGCAAAGTAAAATTTGTTATCTAATTTCTTATGATTTTAATTGCATGTTGTATTTTTTCTCTGTGAGTTCGATATTCGGGGTTTAATAAAAAATTTTTATATGACTTTATATGTTGATAACGATACGTATACTTGCGTAGTATCCCATATTTAAATATAATAATTGTATTCTTATTTTCTTCGAAGTCAATTTTTTTCTTTTTTGTTACTGGTGATCAAGTTTTTTGCTGTTGTTGCAATGTAAGAAATATAAGTAATAATTAAGATCATAACTGCATACATCCTAGTGTCATATAAAATCATGATCAACTATCACCTAGAGGACTATATAGAAGAGGAGACTAAGGATGAGACTGACGGATATGATGAAGAATATTTGTATTGTCGTTTTGTTTGTTCTTTGTTTTGTTTATTTATATGTATTTATGTTGTTAGATGATTTTAACTATTAGGTGTAGTAATTGTTTTTGTTTTGATTTAAATTTATCACTTCTTGTTGCTTTTGCTACTTTTTGTTTATGTTACGGCACTACTGATTGTTCTACAGATACTGCTGTTGTTATGTATGATTGTTATGTTTAGTAAACTTCTATACCTAGAATTTTCTTTTTGTTATATACATGTTAATTAATGCTCTACTATTGTTGTATATGTATTTTTAATACCTGCATACTTACTGTTAAGCCTATTTTAGAAAATCATCTTTTTTTTTAAATTTTCTTCCTGCTTCTATAATTTCTTTTTTTAATGTTTTAACCTGTTAAGAAAAATATATGTTTGGAGGAGGGAGAAATTATTTTGAGAAAACATAATTTTATCTATCCTTAAGAGACTATATTCAAAGAAAATATCTTTTTAAAAGTAATATGGGGTATGTTGTGTTATTTTTAGAAAACTATATTTTTTTATTCTATAAATGTTGTTGTTGACTTAAGTAAACTTTTGGTGATGAATGCCAATTATAAGAATTAAGATATTAAGTAAAAAAGAATAGGGATATGATTTTACTATTTAAAGTAGAAAGGAAATTTTCTTTTTGAAATACTTAGGATCTTAGATCTATACTTTAAAGAATTGAAACTCTATGAAAAATCATTATTGAAAACTAATACAAATTATCAAACTAAATAAATGTGATGAATTTTTAACTTTAATAAGAGGATAGTGAAGTTCAAAATCATTACAGACTGATCCAGATATAATAATCTTCACTGAGAAGAAGAAAAGAAAGGATTGAAAATGATCCTAAGAGAAAAAAGGAAAAAAAGGAAGAGAAAAGAAAAAGAAAGAAAAGAAAAGTACATGTGAAAGTGAGGTGAAGCTTGAGGGGATGCCTAATTAAAAATTAGCTTCAATTGAATCATTTTAAAGAAAGAGGCTTTATAACAGTTCTGAGCTTTTATTTTCCTAAAGTATTAGTTTACATTTACTATTAGAGTTCTCTTAAATACTATCTGTTACTTTTCTAAGACCCCTATGATTTTTAAACTACAATTAATTTTTGAATTGAATAGAAAATTAGAATTCCTAGACTTGATTACAAAATATTCTTATGTCTTATTTCTAGCCTAGATTACTAAGATTTTCCTGAAGTCATAACTAACACATTTTTAGGACAAAACTATAGAGGTCTTTAATGAACCCACTACCACATGTTAACATATTTAATTTTTCAAAAGTAATAAGTTACTTGTGGATAAATAAAAATTAAATTTGAGGGATTTTGACATGTCTAAAATATGTTACTTTTATTTGCACATTTAATATCTATTCTAATGGTAGCGCTTTAATAAAAGATATTTTTGATGTTTTTGGCTGTAGGTACCCTAAATGGAGCAAATGGAGCAAATAAAACAAAAATAGAGCAATTTGGAGTCAAAAGAAGCAAAGAGGCCAATGTTGACCTAGAGCCTGAGGGCCAGAGGTGGTTATCTAGAAGATTCAATGAACTAAGACAAATTTTCAAGGGGTGCTTGAAGAAACTCTTAAGGATTTGAGAGCTTTATTTAAAGAGAATTGTAGAGATTTAAAGAGAGGTTCTTTTAGAGAGAAAGGAGAAATAATTTAGAGAGAATGGGAGTCCCCTTGGAGAAGAGAAAGTCTTGGAGGCTTGCTTAGATTTGGAGGAGAAGAGGAAAAGTGAGAGAAATCTTCTTCACTACAGTTCTAAGTGAGATTGGAGTGAAATTGTAAGAAGAGAGAGTGATTCAAAGGAGCTTGAAGGATTGCTTGGGAAGGAGTTTAAGATAACTTAAAGAATTGTTTTATAAACTTATAATTATTTATAAATTCATGTGTTGTTGTATCTTCCTCATGAGAACTGAATAGTTTCTTTTTTCTTACTCTCTACGATGAGGAATAATTATGTGTAGGAATGAAATCAAGTAGAAATGCTTTCAATTCTATGAATTGTGATGATTCAAACTCTATGTTTCATTTAATTGATTTGTTAAAATCTGTTGTGAAACGTAGTTATCCAACAAGGGCTAATGCTTCCACAACAAAGTAAGAATCACATTTAGTTTCATGGATAAGAATGTAGTCCATGGGATTAAGTGCAAATAAATAGGAAAATAAGTTTTGTTGGGTATAAAATTGGAGGTTTTAGAGTGACAGACTAAAATCCTCAATTCGGTCCAGATGTTTGGACACTAAAGCGAAATGTTAGCATTCAAGTGAGAGGTAAGTGGGAACTCTAGAGTGAGAGCTTGTATCTTTTCAGCCTAACCATGAGTTTAGAGATTAAACTCTGGATTAACCAATATTCTTTATGCACTCGAGAGAGGGTAAGAAAAGGCATGCTCTTACTTGGCACAATACATTAATTATGTTTAAAATTATTTTATTCCTACACTGATTATAAACTCATTGCAAGGGTTATTTGTCCTAATTGATTCTCAATATTTTTAATTGTAATTCCTTAACTTTGTAACTGATTTTCCATTTGTAACACCCCATTTGTAACACCACTTCCAACACCACTTCCTCTATAAACAACTTTTTCTCCTTGAATTGTGGATTACTGTTAAAAACTGGAAGATAAGTAGGTCTATAATTATTATTCCCTTATTTTTTCGAGTTTCATAATGGGTTTACTTGGTTATTCCTCCAATGTTGCTTATTATTAGTTTGTTCCCCCATTGTTGTATATTACCACTTGAAGTATTATTCCAGTTAAGGTTGGGATGGTTCTTCCATTCTGGGTTATAATAGTTTGAATATGAGTTATTCTGCTTGTTGTTTATGACATTCAAATTTTCTAATGATGCTTGAAAATCTACCATTTGGCCTAATGAATTCTCTTCAATCATTGCAATTGGTTGAGAAAAATTCATTCCAAATTGGTCTAATTTCCTTGAAATTGCAGCAACTTGATTTGCTAACATTAAAAAAGCATAAGATTCATGAATATTGGCTACTTTCTTAGGATTTGCTCTTTCAGAATGTCATTAAAAATTATTAGTAGTCATCTCTTCAATTAAAACATAAGCATCATGAAATAGTTTTGACATCAAAGAAACACCAGCAACAACATCGATAATAGATCTAAGAGATCCAGGTAATAGATCTAAGAGATCCAGGAGATCCAGGTAATCCATTGTAAAAAGTTTGAATTATTAACCAATCTGGTATAGCATGGTGTGGACACTTACTCATTGGTCCCTTAAATCGTTCTCATGCTTCATAAATAGATTCCCCTTCGAACTGACAAAAAGATGTAATATCATTTCTAAACTTAGCAGTTTTTTATGGTGGAAAATATTTAGAAAGGAATTTCAACGCTAAATCACTCCAGTTCTGATAGATCTTCACCTCAAGTTCTAATAGATTCAGGTGCTAACGAATGTAATCATATCTTAGCCTTATCCCTCAATGAGAAAGAAAAAGGTCTAAGATTTATAGCAACAATCGATACACCATCATATTTAAATGTAGCACACATTTCTAGAAAATGAGCAAGATGTAAATTTGGATCTTTTGTTTGTGCTCCCACAAACCAATAATTTGATACCATTTGGATAATAGTAGGTTTAAGTTCAAATGAACCACTACAACAGGTTTTTTACAACAGGTTTTTGAATACTAAAGGTTTTTGAATACTAAAATGAAGTTCATTCACCGTAGGGTTTGCATAATCTCTTAAAGGTCTAAACTCTTGATTAATTTAAATATTTTGATTATTTTGATTTGTCATTTCTTGAAATTTTTTATTTTTTCAGTAATTTTTTATTTTTAATTTTTTTGAATAATTCTTTCTAATTCAGAATCGCATGGCACTAATCCAGTAGAACCTGAACTACGCATACATACTACGAAACACATAAAATAAAAGCACACAAACAAGAACTTTATATAAAAATAATACTACAATATTCCTATAATAAATCTAAAAGTTTAAATAAGACTTTCTAAAATTGAAATTTTCTTTCTAAAAATTTCATAAAAAATTTTGTATATTTCTCTCCAACAATGGCGCCAAAAAATTGATCCTGACCTTTATATGTTAATGCAATGTATGCGATTATATTCTTAATTTTCCGTATTTATAATTCTTACTTTGCAACAACGCAAAAAACTTGATCACCAGCAACAACTAGGCAAAAACTTGACTTCGAAACAAATAAGAATACAATTAATATATTTAAATATGGGATACTGCTCAAGTATATGTATCGTTATCAAGTAATATATGACTTTTTTATTAAGCCTCGAATATCAAACACATAGGAAAGAACTACAATATGCAACTACAAATCAGAAGAAAATAGATAACAAATTATATTAGCCAAATATTCTTACTCAAACTTTAGAATCTATAATAGGAATGAAAGTTCTATTCTTTTTGTAATTTTTCTTTTTGTAATTTTTGATAATTTTGTAATTTTTGATAATTGAAATTAAAGTAAACAACTAACTAAACTTAACTAATACTTGTAAAATGAAGGCAATATAAAAAAAATATCTTTTTCCTTATCATGAATCAGTAATAAGTATATGAATTCTGTTGTGGAAGTATTCAAATTGTGTTGTGCCAAGTAGAAGTTAAAGACGGGTTAGGTAGGGAAGATACTAGCTCTCACTCTAGAGTTCCCTCTTCTCCCCTTACTAAACAATGCTTAATTACATTATGTATGTATCTCGTATCAAAACCTAAAACTATGAATCA
>NW_018165075.1:52322-61588 GCF_001263595.1 Phalaenopsis equestris
TTAGTCTGTCACTCTAAAATGGGGCTTTAGTCTGTCACTCTAAAATCCTCTAATTTTACACCTTTTAAAGTTTATTTTATTTGCACTTAATCCTTAATCATATGAATTATATTCTCATCCATAAAATTTCATGTGATTCTTATCATTTATTGACTGAGACAATAGCATATCGGATCTTACATGTTCTCACGACATGTATTAACATCTTAATTGATCAAATCAAGTATTAAATGAAGTACAAAAATTAAAATCATCACAACTTCTTCTAACATTAAAGACTAATACTTCACACAACTTACATCCAATACTTAATCACTAATTATTTTAATAAAAAAGATAAAGAAAAATACTTAGAATTCATGTAGAAAACATAATCACACTTAAGTTTGAAAGTAGAAATTATGCAAACAAACAAGAAGTCTAAATTAAACCAAATGTAGTCACAAAGATAAAAATTTATCTCAAATCCTCTCTACCAAAGTCTTGAAGTTCCTTTGAATCACTTCCTTCACTTACAATACTTACAATACAAACTATAACTTAATATAAAACAAATAGACGGCTACGGTGAAGTGCGTCGGTGGAGGTGGCGTATGGGTGTGATGGATGATAGCTCTGGATGGATGGATGGTTTAATCCAAGTCTTCTTTTATAATTTTCCAATAGGTGCCTTGGTGTCTCTTGAAAATATGTCCACATTTAATGAATATTCTAGAAGTTGTCTCCTTTCAAATGTCAATTGAATGAATTTTCGTGTCCATTAACTATTTCCCACGAGTTCACCAAGAGTTTATTCAAACACCTCTTCAAAAATTCGTCCAAATTCATTAATCATCAAGTAACTACTTCTAGCGCTAAAGTGCGGGGTACTTAGTGCTTAGGCGTAGCTCTCTATTTAACTAATGTGTAAGCGCTATTTAGGCGCAGCGCTCTCAATTTCATACCTTCTTCATTTTTGCTCTAAATTTTATCTTTTTTTACTTCTTTCACCATTTTTCATCCATTTGATTGTACCTGAAAGAAAAACACCAAAAAATCTTTCATTAAAGCGCAATATCTCAAAAAATATGTATAAAACTGTGTATATAATGTCTATATTTTAGGTGTATCAAGCGTCTTGGAACCCAAAAACTGGCGTTTGCGCGTCAATCTACTGGTCCCTAATTTGCTCCGTTTCACATTCGCTTCGCTCCATTTTAGCTCTGCTTTGCTCCATGTATCATATCTGTTAAAATCGCAAAAAAAAACACAAATATACCTTTCTTTAAAGTGTAATTTCATCCATAAACAAGTGCAAAATATAAAGGAAACAAGCAAGCTTTAGGACAAAACGCTGCTAGGGTTATTCACGTCATATTCTTCACGGTGCTTATCGTTGCAGGATAGGGTACCACTCATAGAAACCAGAGCGTTGTGGATTATTTGACCTACGAGACCTTTTTTGTCGCTGTCCGTGAAGTTCCTTGGATTCAAGTGCCCTAAGTGTTAGTTGGACCTAGGATAAAGAATAAGGAAATATATATCAAGAGAAAGTTTTTTAAAATAAAACTCTCTTTATTCGCTAGGAAAGGCCTCAACTGCCCGAGATTATCTAGGCAATGTGCGGAATTCTGAACAGTGGGCTGATGTAGTCAACCAATTATTTTAATCATTAGTAGCTGACTGTTTTTTTCGTAATATCAGTATCAGCCTCAGCCAAATCTTTCAGGAAAACGATGGAAATGATGCTTCAAGCTCCAGATCTATTGGGTAAGAAATTCCTTACTACGCTCCTATTAGAAACATCTCTGAGATGTATTTCTCCCCGTAGGTATCGCTTCCTTTCGTGTCGTTGAATACTTCATGCTCATCGTATATTTTAAGATGTTAAATCCAAACATATCTTATGAGGCATGCCCAATAATAAGAGCGGTAAGAACCAAGGATGAGAGAAATAGAGGGAGGCATGGGTGCTAATTTAGATATTCCCAAGTTCTCTGACTCATTTTATATATCTAAATAGTGATTACAAAAGAGAAGAGAGCTTTCCCTGTAAAAAATTGGTCTAAATTTACGAGGCAAAAGCCCATTTTACATGCACTGAAAAGCATATTTAGAAGAGATGGATGATCATATAGTGGAAATTTACACATATGCCCCTTTTTTATGAGGTTAAAAGACATATTGGATGATCATATAGTGGAAATTTACACATATGCCCAGGTTAAAAGACTTTTTTTTTCCTATCAGTAATCGTTATATATGCCTTTTAGTATTTTTGGATCCTAAACAAGTTTTCGATGATTAGCCGACCGTAAAATGGTCGGTTGGCTAAGTTCTTTTGGCTGATCAACTTCATGATTATCAGCTCTTGATCTGAACCATCAATTTTGTACAAGATCCGTGCAGGCCACGTAAATATAAAAGTTTTGAGTGTTATATTAATTCATAGAACTGTAATAAACATATGTAAATGCCTCTACTAAAAGTAAAGAAATAACAAAAAAAAAAAAAAAGAGCAATTGAATGCTTAACTAGCGGACATAGACAAAATTATGAACATCAAAAAGTGAATAAAAATCTAAACAATCATTTATGGGACAAGAAAACCTTCAATCACGCAATCAGTTAAGTCCATAATGAAGCCATTCTCCCTTAAAATAGAAGACAACAATCATATAAGCTAGCCCTCAATTCAGGAATAAAGCTTTCCATACGACCCACTGCTTATTACTAATTAATTCTTCGACTAAGAAAATAATTAAATAAAAGGAGGAACCACACCTTCTCCGCAAGTCTGTTACATAAGTGGGTGTGGTAATGAGCATGATGTCATGTTCCAACGAAACAAAAAAGAAAAAAACAGAGGCACAGAGAGCATAGACATGGATTAAAGAATCCGAATACAAATATAGCAAGCTCAATATTAATAACAAGAAGAGAGAATCAGCCGCATACTTTACACTTGAACAAAATCTCTGCAAGCAATAACGTAAAATAAACGACAACACTCATCTCTAAAAGATGGATTGCAATTTTCAATCAAATTTCAATTCCCAAGACTGTTCAAGAAGCTCTGCAACTCCTTGAGACCTTCAGCTGATATGCTCCTCTGTACTCTAGCCTTGGGTAAGGCCAACAGGGGAGGCGGCATCGAGTTAATCGACGGGTGGGTTATCGCCGCTCTTCCTCTTGAGCGCCTCGTCCACGATTTCCTTGCAGCATGCAGCAGGGTCGTTGTGTTCTTGCAGCTTTCGGCGAGCGAAATCGACCGCATTCTGACTTCGGAAGACGTCCCATATTCCATCGCAGCCAATGATGAGGAACTCGTCCTCCTCGGTGAGTTTCATCTTCTTCACCTCGGGCACGGCACTAAGCGGTCCCAGGCCATCGGCATCCTTCATCCCTTCCATGTGCCAATCTCCGAGAGCCCGGGCCACGTTGAGCTGTCCATTGAGATAACCATCGTAGACGAAGCCACCGGTAGCTTCGATCCGCTTCTTCTCCCTGATGCAGGAGGGCTTGTGGTCGCAAGACATCTCAATGGCCTTGCCTCGACGAGAAATTACCGCCCTGCAATCCCCCGCATTGGCCACCACCAGATATCTATTTTGTAACAACAAGAGAAAAAAGGGTCCTAATTAGCGAGTAGCAGCTTGGAATATTTCAATAAAAGGATATTATACATTTCACATAGATTAAGGACACTTTGGGGCAGCTTATTTTAAAATGTCTTCTTATTATTTGGAAAATATGTTTCTGACAGTTTATCCGAAAATACGGTTGAGTTTTTACATTAAACACAGGCCGCGAGTCAAATCCCGAGCCACTTACGGGCCGCATTTAAGTATAAGCACAAACTGCCCCAAACGAACCATAAATGACTAATTGTATACCACACAGCATGGGAGGGATTAATTAAATTTGATTAGTAGATCAGACAGCTAGAGCTGGTTTCATTTTGGGACGATATTTAGGCAATGGATCAATAGATTAAAAATAAAAGTAGACACTAAAAAAAAGGAAATGTTAAGCAAAGAGAGAACCTAACCTAATTATGCATTTACAATAGGTAGTGACGTTGCAACTAATTTAAATAATAACTGAAAAAGTTACAGGGAGGGTGGCGCAACACTATCACTGTGTATCAACCTAACAGATCTGAAGAAAACGGAAAGCTTATTACCTAACAATATTGTCTAATTAAATGGAGAAAATGATATCAAACAGCTACTAAGTTCTGCCATCATCAGTCAATATCCACCAGCACAAAATCAATTAAAAAAAAGGGTAACGGATTAGTGGGTTTGGATAATAATACTGCCTTATTGACCAAACTATGCCATAACAACAAAAAATATCAAACCCTTGATGAGGACGTGCAAAAAGCTGTATGTATGTATTATATTACATGTCAACTAAGGCGTTCAATCCCAAAAGCAGAACCATCTGGAATTAGGAAAGCAATTGAACATGCGATAGGTCAAGCGAGAAAGGAAGTGAAACAGAAAAAATTCATAACAACAGACAATTTGTATGGTTCCTGACGATTATTAGGTTTAATTTCCCGATAGTATACCGAAATCTTTCTGCTATTATAAAGAAGAGAACATCGAAATTTCCAAATCCTCTTGTTGCTTTAAGAGAATAATAAAATACCAAATAACAATATCCAATAGTGGGCTCCAAAAAATTGATGTCCCGAACTCTTGTTTGAGTTTATTTCGGGTCAAATTTTTCGAACACAGGTAAAAAAATAGATCAAACACTGCCCATAAATTTCATCCACATTTAGCACGGATTATAAAATCTAAGGTTCGAAGTTTCCAATAGGTGCAAGCTCATACGTTTAATTAGCCTACTCGAACACTTCTGATTAAAACTACTCAGCAAACATCAAGCATTCAGAATTAGCATATAACAACAATAAATTTTGATATTTTAAATTTTATATTATAATGTCTACGACCGTCAGCTCAAAGTGGATGATAGGGGAATGAAGACAGCCGACCAAAATCTCATAATTTCATCGTCATTTGACCATCACAGTCACTAGTCTAACTAATTAAAAGAGATAGTCGACCCAACCTGATTAGCACATCATTGTTAGTAGACATGAGTTATCATACAATGAATGAGTTATCATACAATGAATGAGTTATCATACAATGAGACCTTGGAGAACCAAAGTAAATATTTATATAAGGAATAATTTTAAGTAGGCATTAGTTAACAGAGGAATTTGTGTCAATCAAATATATCGTTATAATTCACAACTCAAAGGATATGAAGCAATTGGGGAAGATTCAAGCCATGACCATAATTTAATAAAACATGGTTGTCAATAGTGGATCGAGTTTAACTTAAATGTTAGGAGACTAAATTTTACTTGAGTATTTTGGTTATTATTTTAACAGCTTTATTTGAAATTTGATTTAAAATTAACTATTTCAGTTGAGATTTTTAATCAACACAAACATCGTTGTGTTTTAATGTTTGAAAATACCTATAATTTATGATTTATTCTTGTTATTTGAATTTATTAATAACAATAGACTCGTCAACTTTGGGCTTTATGAAAAGAAGGATCAACCTAATTGATTTAAACTTGACTTTACAAATAACCTGATCCACTTGAGATCAAACTTGATTATCTTTAGTTTCATCTTAAAATATGAGGGTTTGAAATTTTAAAATAATCATGGAATACTCAAATACGTGATTTATATGCATATCGAAGTAACAACTACTCAAGTTAAACTTAATTCTAAGTGGCGCAGTATTCTCAGACAAAATGCATGAATATTTGATGTGTTTGGATGTAACATATGCGAGATGCGAGTTATACGGTTTTATATGTTTGAACGATTTTGAAAATTTTACAATTTTTAGAGCAAGGTCTTTTAAAATATTTTCATAATAGTTCGCAAAATATTATCACATGTTTTGAATTTAAGCACATTGTGTAATCGTCAAAGTTCACACAGATTAACAATTCTGAGTTTTAAATATATAATTTAGTCATGCACATGATTCTTGACACACAAATCTAATGCAATTACATAATATTCTATGCTGTTCAAAGTGTAACGTGATACTTGATGCACCCATAATGATTCAGTTGCACATGTATGCGCATATTTTAAGATTAACATCAAAGCTAAAAAATATCCTAATGCATGTTATGAAATTGCCAAGTTTTACCGATTAATAGCATGGAGCTCTAGAGTATTTGAACTATTAATAGCATGAATCTTGAAAATAATTGAACTATTAATATAACGACGATTAATAGCATGGAGCTCTAGAGTATTTGAACTATTAATAGCATGAATCTTGAAAATAATTGAACTATCTTGAAGCACTTGCACAAATTATTCAAAATTCAAAATTATTGCATAATATTATATCTTGAATTGTTTGAAAGATTTCAATTTTGAATTTCAAATGTCTTGTCTTATTATGAGTTGGCATGTTAAAGATCAGGTGATGATATTTAATATATCTTAAACCCTTGTCATATGTTCAAAAAGGTGTTATTTATTCATGATCTTCATGTGTTGAATCATTTACTTTTAAGAATTATGAATACCACCATAAGATTTATTGTATGTGACAATATTAGGACTTTTAAAGTATGTGATTATTCTAATTTCTCATTGAACAATCCTACTTTTATTAGTTAGCAAATTATTGAATCACATAAGATTTATTGTATATGTGAGCTCTTATATATTAAAAGAGACCAACATTGCACATAAAGAATTTATTTTATTCATAATTATAAGCAAACTATTAGGTCTCTTATTGACCAATTTTATTGTATTTAATTTTAGCTCTTACATTATTATTATTATTGTTATTAAGATAGAGAAAAATTTATAATATTTTGCTTATAATTAAAGTAAAATTAAATTGTCTGATTAAGAATATCAATTTTAAGATCTTTGTAAGTCCGGATAAATGAAAAATCTGGCAAGTCTCCCAACATTTTTCCCATGTAAGAGGCATCAATGCAAGAACTGAGACTGCCGACCTTCCTATAAGGCAAGAATGATCGACATCATGCAAAACCGAGGTCGTAAGATATCTTTTAAACAACCAAATCACAAAGTGCATGGAACTTCAATGAGCCTGGAGAAAAATGGTTTCCATAAAATTTTCTGCTGGGTTGGAAAATCCTTTACAAGTTTTTAGCAAATTTTTGTCATATTAAAATAATATGAGTCTTATATTACAATTTTTTCTATTGAGTTGGAGCAATCTGAATAGGCAATTAAAAATTTTCTTACATATGTGTGAGGCTATCGATGATGATGATGGGGCCAATAAGACACAATTTTCAAAACACTATATATATATATATATATATATATATATATATCGATCTATAATTCGCGATGTCTCCGTCTCTGCTGCTAGGGTTTGCGTTTCTATGGCGATTTGGGTGATCCTTCGTCATGGTGCGTTCTTTCGCCGTCGTCAAGGCTGGCGGCCGTGGTGAGGCGAGTCGGTGGCATCGCTCTTACTCCAGCGTCACCGCTGATGGTGTTCCTAACTTCCCCTCTGTTTTCTACGAAAATCTCGAGCTCGATTCTGTCTCCTCTTTTGTTCGCCGCCCCGACCAGAAAGGGGGAAAGCTTGCTTTCTTCCTCACTGATGCTAAGAATGTTGAACTTACCTCTTCTAATCATTTACATCTGTCGGAAAGTTCATTTATGGCATTCCTAAGCTAGACTTTCTTAGACAACACTTTGAGCTGATGAAGCTCACGGGAGAGTGGAAAATTGGTCCGTTGGATGGAAGGCACATTTTGATTCAGTTAGCGAACGAGGAAGATTATACTCGGCTGTTTGCTAGGCGTAGGGTCTGGTTTGAGAATGTTGGGATGAAGGTGCTAAAATGGTCTTCTAGTTTTGATCCCCAGGCAGAGGCGCTGGTCATCCCTGTCTGGATCAGGTTCCCTTATCTGAAAGTTCATCTTTTTAATCATGAGGTTTGTTTCTCTTTAGCGGCTATGTTTGGGAGACCGCTGAAATTAGATGCTCCTACGTATAACCTTACACGACCCTCTTTGGCTAGAGTTCTGATCGAAAGGGATGTCACTTTACCTCCTCCGGATGAGGTCTGGATCAGTTCGGAGCATATATGTTACTGGCAGAAGGTAAGTTTACAGCAACACCCTTCCTATTGTAAACATTGTCAGATGTTTGGACATGATCAAGAGCACTGTTTCAAGTTTAATCCTGATTTAAGGAAAAGGGAGGGGAGGATTCAGCCGCAGGGGCCTGTGTACCAGCTGCTGACCCCCCCCCTTCTTCCCTTACGCATGTGACAGAGGGCAGGATTGATGTTCCTGACTCTACTCCCTCAGATCCTCATCTGAAGGGGGCTTCTGTTTCCGTCTCTACACCTCCTATTACTGTTTTGAATACTGATACTAATCAGGGGTTGATTGTTTCTAATGGTATTGCACCTAGTGAGACTAATACGCAGGTTTTTAATGGTCTGGCGCCTCCTATTATTCCTATTTCCTACCCTCCTCTTAATTCGATGGTTGCTAGTAATCAAGATGGTGTTTCTGTACAAGATTCTATTATCCCGACTAGGGATGAAGGTACGGTTTTGGTTGATGATTTGGCTACAGGTACGGTTTCTGGGCAGGATCTTGTTATCCTGGTTTGTGATGAAGGGGCGCGTCTGTCCTTGCCATCCATCCTTGATGCCCACAATATGGAAAACATATCTCATATTTCTAATCTCAATGATAATCTCTGAGAACTCCCTTTAGATGATATTTCAAAAATTTTGAGGGATGAATGACATGTACAAAAATATCGTAGAAGGAAAAATAAGTCTCATAAGGAGATTCAAAATTTTTGCACTGGGAGTAATGGGGGTTAGAAAAGAATCAATTTTTCTCTGATGATGAAAATGGACGATCCCGACCTAGATCTTCTAGGAAGGGTAATTTGTCTTTTTATGTTTAATATTCTTATCTGGAATATCAGGGGAATTGCGGATCCTCAATCCCTTGGTAGACATAAACTTTTGTCTAGGATTCATAAGGTGGATATGCTTGCTATTTTAGAACCCTTGGTCGCCTCCCGAGATGATCGAATTTTGGGTAAATTCAAAAACTTCAATTTTTTTGCTAATTGTTCTATCAAAATCTGGTTGTTTTGAAGAAAGCAAGTTACAGTTGACATTATTACTGACGATAGATAGTTTGTTCATACCAATTTCAATATAGACGTGTTCTCTGGCTTTCTTACCTTTGTTTATGC
>NW_018165075.1:61688-62491 GCF_001263595.1 Phalaenopsis equestris
GTTGGAAGGTTTCTAGTGTTGGGTGTGGGGGCATTACTAGGAATCATTATGGGTGGAAAGTGTATTATTTTTTTTCTCCTCTGCTACTTTTGCAGATTCCCCTCTTGAGGCTGAGGCTAGAGCTATTTTATCTGTTGCTCTTTTGGCTTATTCTCTTAGTTGGAAATACATCATTTTTGAATGTGATAATTGCTCCTTGATTGATATTTTTACTAAGGGTACCGATATTCCTTGGAATATTCTTTATTATGTTAGAAGGATTAATGGTCTTATTTTCAATATGAATGTGGTTTGGAATTTTATTTATCGAGAGGGTAATCAACCTGCAAACTGACTTGCTAATTTGGGAGGTTCTAGTCAGTTTTGTAAGGTGGGAGCAGTTCCCCCTCCTCCTCTCTACTTTATTGGTGGGGGATAATTTGAAAACTCCTTATATTCGTACTTATGCATTACCTTGAGGTATGTTGGGTGGTCGAGTGGCTGGGTTCGGCCTTTGATGTGTCCTGGCTGGATTTCTCTCTTTGTTACTCCTCTTTGGGGGCTGCTCAGATGTGGATGATTGGGTTAATGTTTTTTCTTCTCGAGAAGTATGTGATGTTGAGCCTTTTACTTTTAGATTGGAGGGTTTGGAGGTTCCCTCTGATAAGTCATTTTTGGGAGGACCAGGGCTCCCTTTTTAATGATGATTTTGTTGTTGGAGATGGGGGTATTTGCGGGTTACGGGCTGAGAGTTTACTCTGGGGGGTTTTTGCTTTTTCTTCCGGGTTGTCTTATACTTCCTGCTTCATCTCTAGCAAGGAGGC
>NW_018165075.1:62618-85814 GCF_001263595.1 Phalaenopsis equestris
AGGAAGGAGGACCACCTTTATATTTTCTTTAAAATTGGTTTTCACTTTATTTTTTATTTCTTCAGTCCTTTTAGGATGCAGGTTGAGGATCTGATCGTCTCAAGCTTTGGACTTTTGGGGAGAGTTGTTTTCGATCTCTTTGATTGCGGCATGCCGGTTCTTTGTTCTGCTTGTGGGATTGCTTTTGGATAATCTTTGCTAACCGAAAGATTTTTTCTGTACATCTCTTTTGGGTATACCTGTAATTTTGGAAGTTTCTTTTTGTGTGAGTTGTATTGTGGGGAGAGGAACCCCTAGGGGTGTGTTTAAATGTATTTTTGGTTTCTTAGAAGGGGATCCTGCCCCCCTCCATTCTCTGTACCTTTTCTTTTAATTAACGCTTAGGGAGCTACCGTTGCTCTTTCCCCAAATGAGATATATATTATAGCCTAAGAATGTCAGGCAAGTCTACTATGGAAGCTATACATTTATTGAGATGTATGATGGATAAGTTATATATACATACATATGTCTATATATACATACATATGTCTATATATATATATACATATACACATATATGTTGATTAGATCACGTGGGACACAATGAAGCAGAGCAGAGGTTTCAGAGGTTAATATGGAAGAGAGCAACGAAAGGAGAGTGGTTTCGAGCAGACAGGGGTTCATACTCCTTTGAATAGATAAACAAGTACTTTTGTTCAAATGGAGGAAGGTAAACTGTCTAGGACGGACGAACAAAGAGCTGTAAGGGGTTAGAATAGAGAGAAAGGCCTTCAACTCTCCTGTGTGTGAACCGTAGGGGAAAGAATGAAGGAGATGGAATTATTGTGCTCACTTTACGAACATGAGAAGAAGACCAGGGTGGCTGATCGGCTTGATTGTTATTTGTGGCAATCCTATTTGTGAAAGCTGAAATGAAGAGAACAAAGAGATAGCAATTCATGCACGTGAATCCAAAAAAGAGCGAGATCCTAGGGATCAATTATTCGTTTTGGAGATTTAAAGGGACGGTAGTTTTTCCATAGCGAATGTGTGAGTGTGGTATGTAGAAAAACTACCTTGTCAGTGTAAATTTCCAAAATGAATAGTTGATCCAAGGGATCTCGCTCTTTTTTGGATTCATGTGCATGAAATCCTGTCTCTTTGTTTTCTTCCTATCATAATGGATGTGTGAGTCGGGTATGTAAGAGGAATGGTGGAAATAGTTATAAGTTTTATTTTATTTTACTTTCTTTTTTAGATCATAGCAAATAATAAATGCTCCAGACAAATATGATGTGTGTGATGCTAATAATATTTGTACAAACTTTATTACACGTATTAATTTCCAAATATTGATGTCATTCCAAAGGTTTCAATTTATTTCTCTTATTGACTAAAAAAATTTGCCAGACTCTTGTAATAAAGCTTTGTATTTATTTTGAATTAAAATTTTAGAGAACAGATTAGACGGCAGATAAACCACTAATAAAGGAATTTGTCTTTATTTTGTAGGAAATAAGATCTGTGGTTCAAGGCTTCTACACAACAAGCTTCTAGCATTAATTATTCCTCTTGATAATTAGAGAATTTTTTATTAAGATTAGTCTTTAAATACCGAGTATTCAATGTATAATAATAGCGGACTTAAGATGTTAGACTAATCAATTCATCACATTGAGTGTAGAGCAAATGATAGAGGAAATGATGGTAAAACCAATCAAGATCTTATAATTCTATCATCTTGAGTCGTCAAGGTTCTTGATCTACCAACCTAATCGAAAGATCTCTATCCGTAATCATGGCTACGTCGTCAAGTAAGACAATATAGATATGATTAAAAATTTTAAATCGACTATAGTTTCCATAAGGCATTGTGACAATCAAATAGGTCCTTATGACCTACAACTCAAAAGATACGATAATTGTGGTCATAATTTAAAAGTGTTATTTGACAACAAATCACATGTTTAAAGAGCACCGGTCATAATTGCTATTTTTTATAGTTGTTAGGCTAAATTACATAGAGAAAACTCATGCGACGTCTTTACTGGCTAAAAAGATATTGAGTATGACTATAGTGATGAATATAATGTAATAATAGATATAACATTCATTCTTTGTGAGATAAAATTAATCATAAACTTATCACTCTCGATGTGGAGGATATATTTAATTTGTTTTATCTTTAGATGATTGAAATTAATTTGAATGTTTTAATTTATTGTTTTGAGAATTTGATTTAAAAATTGATTTAAAGGTTGACCTCTTTAGGGAAAATTTTCAATCAAACACGAAAATCACCGAATATATTAAAAATACTGGATTCGTCGACGACTATGGTCTTTGTGAGGAGAATCGGAAAAGTTGCGATCCATAGGACCACTTTTCAAAAGGAGTGTAATTTGAATAAAAAACTTCATTTTAACTAGCAAGAATATTATCAAACTAATAAAATTCAAAGACTTGGAAAATTTAGTGCTACACATGTAGGTATTAAATTTTTTATGTTTTGACTAATTTTAAAATTTTACATGCCTTTAAGGCAATTTGCATGATTTTTAAGTACGCATTTAGGATTGAAAAGAGTTTCAAGAAGTTAATCAGCACTATAAACTTGAATAAGGCAGCTACGAATGATTTAAATAAATTTTAGCTCTGTTGACAATATTATCTAAAAAAGTCATATCTCGAAACTAACTCTCACACGTAGAGAACTTGGCATAGAGCTTGTTGTTTCAAATGATCTTCAATATTGCTTTGAGATGCTTGGTGTGCTCCTTGCTCTTAGGATAAATTACAATATTGTTGATGAACACCATAACAAAATGACTTAAGTATGATTTGAGAACTAATTATCGGGTCGATTAAAATAGCAAGGGTTTTAGTTAACCCAAATGACAACTAAAAATACATAATGATATATCGAGATTGACAAACAGCCTTCAACACATTCTCATTTTCTATTTTAAAATGATGATATTCTGATCGAATGTCAACTTTAGTGATAACATTAGAATATTGAAACAGATCACATAAATCATCTATACAAGACATTTGAAACTTATTAAGGTGATAATGGATTGATCGAGGTTGTGCACTGTTATAGAGATTTATAACTTTTTCGGTTAAGTTAGTTATTAGTGTAAAATTTTTTAAAGGTTTTTTTCAGTATGCTAAACCACTAACAATGTTCACTAAAAAATTCTTAAGTTTGAATAATCAGATGCTTGTCAGCGAATGTTTTAGAAGATCAAGAATTAGTTTGTCCACTCCTATGCTCACAATCCTTCTACAAAAATGTGTTGTTCATCTACAGTGATGCTTCAAATCAAGGATTGAGTTATCTTAATGCAACTTGGTAAATAGATGAGAACTATCCTAACCACAATTAGGAGCAAGTTGTCCTTATTTTTTCTCTACAAAATTGGAAATAATATATCTATAGGCTCCAATCCAAACTTTTCATTGATTATATGAGTCAAGTGTTTTTTCACTCAGAAAGAGTTGAATCTAAGGCAAAAACAATGACTGCAGTTGATGAAAGCCTACAACCTACAAACTCAATACTAAAGTTAACACAGCCGTATATGCTTTGAGTAAAAAGTATTAAACGTGTGTCGCCTGCATAATCACCGAGTGATAACTAATACTAGAGAAGAAACAACATCAACAATAGATAATACATATAAGAGTTGGATTAGCTATATATCACTAGTTCATTCAACTTATAATAGTAGAAAAAATTTGTACCGCTAAAGCGATAGAAACTAACATATTATATCTTAAAGAGCAAGTTCATGACAGATTAGATCCAGAATTCACCATTGATCATAATGTCATAATAAAATTTAAAGATTAAGTATGAGTTTTATACCAGAAAGAGCTTCGACAAGAAATATTTTGAGAAACACACTCAACTCCATATTTAGTTCATATAGGAAGTGCATGATGTATACAAAAATGAAATATTTGTTCTAGTGGCCTGTATGAAAAGCGATATGATAGATTTTGTAGCCAGTGCCATTCCAAATTGAAAGTGAGAGAAGATTGCAATGACTTTTGAAGTTAATTTGCTTATATCAAAGCGGAATCACAATCTTATTTAGATTATGGTCAATAGGCTCATTATGTCTGCTCACATTCTTCCAATAAAACAAAGTTACTCATTGGAGAAGCCAACTTAGATCCATATAGACAATTGTTTAACTTCATGAGATTCTCATCGTTATTATGTCTGATCGAGATGGAAGATATACCTTCGTTATATGGATGCTGGTGTAAGAAGCATTAAGCACAAGGTTGGACTTCAATATTGCATTTCATCCATAGACTAACAAGCAATCAAAGCACAACATTCATAAATTAAATCTGTTGAAATCATCCATTTTGGACTTCCTAGACAACTGTGAGGACTACATACCATTAATAGAGTTTGCCTATATTAACAACTTTTAATCTAGCATAGGGAAAGAAATGCATGTCTCCCTTATGTTGTTGAAGGTTAACGAGAGGCAATTGTTCAGCCGATTAGTTAACCATGCTGCTGAAAAGATTTATTAGATTTGAGACCGACTGTGTTAGAAAGTATATTTTGACCATAAACATAGAATGAATAAATTGGAGGTCAAAGAACATGTATTTCTAAAGATTTCATTTTTGCATGGAGTTACAAGATTTTACAGAGTGAAAAATTCAACTTCTCTTCATTGGCTTTTTAAGGTGAAAGAAAGGGTTGACAGATTCATACACTCGAATCTTCCTCGAAGGCAGAGATCTAGTACATGATGTTTTTCACATCACTTTAGTGTGGTGCTACGTGCATGACAACTCTTAACATTATCCAATACGAGTCATTAGTGATTCGAGAAAACCTTAGTTATGAGGAGGTACTAGAGCACATTTTGGAGCATAAAATTTGGCAACTTTGTCGCCGATGTACTCCTTCTATTAGAATATTTTGGAAAAATAATGAAAACATGAAGCAACTTGCATGACTGAAGAAAAAGAATGCGAGATACTCGCAACTATATTAGAATCCAAATATGAAATTGCTTTCGTAAGGGGGTGGTTTGTGAGCAAAGCATTGCCTCTACTAATCCTAACTAAGCAGCCTTCTCCCTCTATCGTGACCAACTCTAGTGGCGCCGCCTTAGCAACACTCATGTGATACTATTTCT
Organism: Phalaenopsis equestris; assembly: GCF_001263595.1. Classification (NCBI taxonomy): domain Eukaryota; kingdom Viridiplantae; phylum Streptophyta; class Magnoliopsida; order Asparagales; family Orchidaceae; genus Phalaenopsis; species Phalaenopsis equestris. The sequence goes on from NW_018165075.1 coordinate 67,778, forward strand.
CACCACCGCCTTCTCGATCAACAAGAGTTGGCAACCTTTTTTTGTGCTTGATGTCGACCTATCCACCTCCATTAGTCACGATTTTACACAGCGTGCAGAGTTAGGGAGGACAGGACAGTGAGAACTAGGGCATCGTGAAAGCAATCATCATCCCATCTCTTGGCTTATTTATTATTTTTCTTCCACAATCCACCGTCAAATCCTTCGATTAAAGGACTCCTGCAGTCTCCTTACTCTTTTGGCTACGTAGCCAACTCCATCCTATGCTATTATCATTATAATTATTATTTCCTTTTCTTACCCATGGATGTCGGTCACTAATCTCCTTCAATCAGCAGCAACTATGCCCTCATATACTTATATCCAATTTCTCATCCACTATCAAGCCTTACCTCCATCGATAGTGAAATTATGAAAATAAGACTCATTTATTTGCCTATTATTATAATAATTATTATTTCGTTTACTTATAAGTAAATTAATTAATTAACACATAGGATAACGAAGTTGGGTAGATCATAATTACATTAAATAACCAATTAGGTTTTTTTTCTTTTTTTTTTTGCTTAGCTTACTTGTAAATGGATTGAAATTGTTATTATATAAAACCTTCAAATAAAATCATGATTGATATCATGCTTAAATGTTCGGGAGTAGTGCACACTCCTAAGCCATAATGTAAGTAACTATTATTTATTAAAGAATAAACGCACTTTTCTCATCATGAATGTTATTCTTATTGCTTATATTAGATGTTTAGTTATTCTTGTATGTCATTAGTCCTGCTTTTGAAGTTCACTTGTATCGTTAAACCATGTTGTAAGAGTCTTCTATTATTCATAATAGATTAATAATTCATATGAATACCCTCGTCGCGTTTTATTATTCTATAGATTTGAACATAGTATAGTAAAAATTGCAGACACACTAATTACTTTTTCCTGCATCATTATAATAGATTTTTTTTTCATGTACAATCATGTTTGAAATATCAACAACATCGGTTATATTATTAATCAAAGTATCTGTTGAAAAATTGACAAATTGTATGATTTTATGTTTTTATGCAGTGATATGTAGATTGGAAAATCCTTTGGATATTGGCAAGTCGAGCCAATGGGCTCAAAGAGTGACGTTCTATAATTTGCTTGATAATATATTCATTTTGGCTCTTATTGACTAAGTATAACTTTGGCACGAATGTGGTTAAAAAAAATTCAATGGGGGATTTGCATCTGACACGCTGGCAACCCAAATGATTCAATATAAAATATATTTGGGGGTCTCGAATTGAAGCTCGATGTCAACATAAACGATAGAAGAGGAACATATTTGAAGATCTTGGCCCAGTGCTTGTCGATCCAAATAAAATAAGTGGCCCTTTATCTCAATAACAAGAGAATGCCTGAAGCTATCTAAATAAATTTGAGGATCTCAAATTTAAGCTCGATATCAACTAAAATAAATATATGTAGTTTCTTTTTCTTTATAGCAAAGAAAAATCTGATGCCAAATTTAAGTTTGATACAAAGCTTGAGCTAGCTTCTTCGGTTTTTGTTTCACAGTTCATTAGACTTGTTAAAGAAGAGAGGAGTTTTTTCAGTCGGTGTTTAATGCTGAAAGTTGCTCCGGTCAAGACTGTCTTGATGTCTCCAAAAGCAAGGATCATCTCCTTTGATTTTTTATCTTTATTCTTAGAAAGGGTGAAAAATCTTAATGAAACTAGAGCATTTGACCTAGTGAAGTTGGATAAACTTATGCTTTTGTTCTCGTTAGGCGGACAAACAGGGATCTTCAATACGACCTTGACCTTTTGTATGAAGAAAAAAGTCAGCAACTCGACCACATCTTGGCTTAATGATGGCCTCCATCTGAGTCTTAGAGTTGAGCAACAAATAAAATTGTGTTTTATCGTCATCAAACTAACAAACAAGGCTCTTCACTACAGCCATAGCTTGTTCAGAGAAGAAAAAAGTCAATAGCTCTACCGCATCTCAGCTCGAGTCTGGCATAAGTTCGAGTTCTAGACTTAACCAAAAAGATAATTTATGCTTTTTGAACTTAACAGACTGAAGCTAATAGATTTTGATTGATTTTCACGCCCGACATTTAAAATCATTGCAAGTTTTAAAGACGAAACTCTGACCTTTAAAATCATCTTATATATCTTGCTTGGAACTTGTTCCTATTGGATTATCAAACTGAACTCAACTTTATCATTAACAATTTGAACATTCTCTAAGGGATCTCGTCATAAAACACGATGTCACCTGTGTTATTGGGAATCTTGGCCATGTTTATGATATCTACTAAAATGGAGGGAAAAATTGGCATTAGGTGTAACGTTGGCCCTTCTCGCTAAGGGATCTCGGCATTTCATTTGATATTAACCAAAAAGGATTGGCTCCCTGTCTGATAAAGATGGAACTTCAATGTTCGGTTGCTCCATAATCTCAACTTTGGGTATAATGTTAATTTAAATGTGTAAGGGTCTTCGATCGATTTGTCCCTTATCTAGTCAAAAGGAACGATTAGGGTTTATCTTGGCCATGAGAGCAATGTCAAACTAAATGATAGTTTTTGAGTCGTAGCTCAGTGCCAGCTCGAATGTATGTCTCCCTTATCTAAAAACTGGATGATATCAATACTTCATAAATATATATCGGGATCTCCACATTTAACATGATTTCGACCTAGATAATTGAGAAGACCCCTTATCTTGCAAAATAAATACAAGCGATGATTATTATTGTTTTTTTCTTTAGTTTGGGGACTCAACTTACAGCATGATGTTGACCCAAATAAACTATAAAATTCCCTAAGTCTTTCAGAGGAAAACATTGTGATAACTTGAAGATGCATTCTTATATCATAAAAAGACTTTCCAATGAGGATTTGTAGATACATTCTATATCATAAGTGGATTTTCAATAAAATATTACACTTAAACTGGAATAAAGCATATATTCTTCTTTCGCTAAACAAAACTTTGAAAAAAGCTTCGACTAGAACGTTATGTGTAATGCCTCTTTAAACAAAATTCACTAATTGGTGATATTGATTGTTGTCTATTTGGGTCATTTAGTTGGCATGCTTTTCTTCATATGTATCATTGATGGCAGAAAGATCTTCCAAGTTAGGTTCAAAATTTCTACTCGCATTAGGTTTGATGGGCTCTCTGGTAGAAATTTAATACGTCAACTCGAATTCAATAATCCTCTCATCGACGAAGATAAAAGACACATCTTTATTTAATTTTTTTATATACTGAGGGTGTGGGAAGTGACGAGAGTCATATCCTGCTAGCATTAATTTGAAAACCCCTCCTCCACCATTATGGTTAAAATTTGCTAACAATGGAATCCCATGGTAGACTTGCCAAGATATCGATCATTAGGAGATTCAACAATGAGTCCTCTTCAAAGTTCATCTTTCAGTGATTTCGTTAATAGCGGATATCTAAGAGCATAAATCAAATGTCACATCAAATCTTTTTTTGATCATTTCATTTTTTTTTTAATCTTGAGCTATGATAGCAGATGGAAGATATCATATTCTTGATTTGAAATTTTGTTGGTCTCAATCACCATAAAATTTTAACATCTTCTCTTCATTAAGCCATTCTTTTTACAACTTTGAAAATCTAGTGTGTTTTAGAAAACAAAGTTCCACGTACTTATTTTTAGTAGAAATGACTTTATATTATTGAGCACAAAAAGGATTGTTCAATGTTACTAATAGAGCTATTCATTTTAACCCGTTTTAAACTCTCGAATTGGTTGCGGGCATAAATACTCACTTTTGGGGCTAGAGCTTATTGAATGATACATTGCTCGGAAAATAGTTGCATAGCTTTTAGTTCAATATTCTCCTTTATCAGATTTTCTTTTATGTGCAAGTTCAAATGCACGTCATTTTAATACTTCAATAGAATGAGGTCTAGTTGTAGCATGGAACACGTATAAAAATGACCTAGAAAAAGTGAAGGGGAAATCACTAAACCTCTGAGTGGATTGTGGCCATTAATAGTGGGATTCCATAGAAAAAGCATTCTTATCTTTAGAGAACTCTTTAAGGTGTCAACCACGATCATAATTGTTAGTAGCAAAATCATTTTTCAAAATTCAATCTTAATGTATTAGATTATTTTAATGACATTCTTGCCTTTCTGCTAGAAACTTTTTGGTAGTGGTTTTTTCAACTTGAAACTCAAATATCACACTCCAATGCTCACCAGTCAGAATTTATCTTTCTGTTAGAGCATTTCGATTGTAGATTCACGGACAAAAATTTATTGGTTAAACCTCGATGCTCAACAAACAGTTTATTTTTCTATTCATGGATTAAGATCTAAGGGTCATTCCTTGATGGTCACTAGACAGTTTTTTTTTTCTATTAAGACCTTTCAGCGGTAGATTCATGAATTGAAAGTCATTGGACATGTGGTGCTGCTCACTATATAGAATTGTTCAAGCTTCAATTAATTGCAATACATGAAAGCAATGTTAGTTTTTTATTTAACATTTGATATATTTTTGTTAGGATCTTTCCAAAGTAGATTTTGGGATCAAGATCCAATAATCATGCCTAGATACTTACCAAATTGTTTATTTTTTCTTTGGAGACCTTTCAACAATAGATTCATGAATTGAAATACACGGATATGCGCTTATGCTTAAATAATTTACTCAAGTCTATAAGTAACTGCAATATATGAAAGCAATTTTAGCTTTATATTAATCTTTTGCTAATTTTAAGTTGTTATTATAGCGAAGAGATAAATATTTCAACTTATTCAAACCCTAAAGTCAGATTTTTTAGATTTATCCAAATAATACACACCCCTAACTCCATTCCTAATAAGGAGATCGGACAAGACGATTTGGACTCGCGCATTCTTATTTTTATGATTTGGATAATTGAAATTTAAAAGATTTGTCAACTCTAGTCCTTGAGAGAATGATCAGACTAGTTGAGTGAAGGCTTATAATCTTGTCCTATAGACAACTTCCTAATATATGTGATTTACACATATATTAAAATTACTAAACTCATCACCCCGATCCTTAAGAGGACCGAATACATTAAGACGGACTTGTAACTCTGTCTTATAAACAAGTCGGCTCAATTGAATACTTACATAATTTGTCTTGAATTTGATTTCAAAATATGAGGGCTTTAACTTTAGAATAATCATATATTTTCTTAAAAGAATTTTATTAGAGCAAGAACTACTAAGTACAGGTTTAACTTTGAAAAGCACAACATTCCCAAGTCCATTTAAGTTTTAAAGGCTTAATCAATTTAGAAGAGCACATGCGGGTATTTACTTTCATATATGTGGTTAGTTTAAACAGCTTTACATGTCTTCATGCAATTCGCATAATTTCAAAGCATGAACTAAATTAATAATTGCTTTAAAAACAAAACATATGAAACTTGAAATTATGTGATTGTCTTTTTCGAGTAAGCAGGATGATGCATGCAGATATTTACTTAAAGCTATTTTAAAATATCATTTTTTTTCACTTGCACATATGTTGTGAATCTGATGGCCACATTTTCAAATTTCAAAAGCCTCAGGTTTGAGTCATTTTTCATAACCTAAGAGCGTAATTTTGAAAGCCCAAAATTCCAAAAGTTTTTGAAACCCTAAGAGCGTACATTTTAAAAGTTCATATCCAAATTAATTTAAAGCCCTAAGAGCTTACATTTTTAGAAGTCTAGATTCAAATTATATTTAAATTCAAATAATCCCTATTTTAGATTATTTTACAAGTTTAAAAAGTCCAAAACATTAAGTTAAATTACAAGTCAAAATCACCTAAATTTTGGCAGCTTCACAATATCAACCCACATTAGGGGGCACCAAAAGACTGTCAGTCTTCCCAACTACCTTAAAATACTCATTGGTCAGTGTTACGAGATACTAAAGTCGATGAGTAAAATAAATATTTCAAAACATAGTCTTAAAAAATATTATAGGAAATGTTAAATCACACGCAAGAATTTCCCATATAAGGTACTTAACTTTTCCTAAATGGTAACTAATTCCCAAGGATACGTACTCACATTTTCCACGACAGATATTTAAATCCCTTGAATTTCATATAAAATTTTCTCAAACAAGTATGTAATTTTCCCGGATTATATTTAATTCTCAAGGACAGATACTCGAGTTTCCTCGCAAGGACATAAAAAGAATCAAGTCCAACCCCACTTTATTATACCATTGTGAGCGAGATCGAAGATATCGGCAATCAGCGAGACGACGAAACAAAACACAAATACATTTTTTCCTGATTTTTTTCCTTAGTTAAAGATAATGGCAAAGAGGGGCTGAATTTGGCTTGAATTGGAGAAAAAAAGAGAAATAAATCATACTGAACAAATACAAAAAGGAAGATCAAAAGTGGGTTTTGATTGGATGAAAGACTAGATTGGAATGCTGCTATGCAGGTAATAGCTGGAGAGGAATTAGAGTTGTTTGGATAAAATATTAGGGTAAGTAGATGTAAAAGAAATTGAGAATTAATTTGGAAATTTTGGCTTACTGAACTGCAACATAGAGAGAGGCATATGGTTGAGGTCAAAGGGAGAGCAGGAAAGGCAAAGCAAAAAGAATGAAAACAAGAGTTTCGGTGGTCCTTGTACAATATTATCTCGTTGTTGCTTTTTGGAGGGAGACGAGGGTATCAGTGCAAGGAGAGCAGAGAAAGATGGAAGTTTCTAATGTCCTTGCATGTTGTGATTCCATCGTTACTTTCATTGCTTGCTATAATCTCGAGTGTATCACAAAAATCACGATCATGAAAGAGAAGGGATGCTAAAGCAGGCTTCTTAACATGAAAACCAGAGCAGTAGGAGAGAAAGATGTGAAGGTCTTTGTACAGCATGATCCCATCCATGCTTTCTAGGCTAATCCTAGTTGTGATTATATTGTGAGGCGGGAGCAGAGTTTCTTAACGACTTCAAGTTCAAACGGGACGAAAGAAGTCTTTGGCTTCACAAGGAGAAAAATACGGGAGTTTCAAAGGTCTCCGTATGCCTCGATCCTGCCATTGCTTTCCCTGCTTTAGTCGTGAATGAACCAAGAAAGCAAGTGAGGGCTTCTCTAATTTGCTTCAAGGGCTTCACCAGATTGCTTCGATTGAACGGAGCGCACGCAAAGAGGGAGATGAGCAAAGGCATTGAATCCATTATGGGACATAAGATCCCGTAAAACTCGTGATACCATAAAATCCGATAGAAGACCCTGTATGACTATAAGATCAACAGGAAAAAGGAGAAAGATGGAAAGAAATTCTCGACAGAGGCCTTAAAAGAGCATGTCAGATTCTACTCTTTCGATTCAAAAAGGAAATGCATGCTATCATAATGGTAATTCCTCAAACTCCTTAAAAATAGAAAAAAAGAGAAGATAAATAAAGAGAAATAGCCCCTCATCTCTTAGATACTATTCACTTTTATACATGAGAGAACATTAAGCCTCAAACCTTGAATACAGTGTTTGTTCCTCATTGGTAAGCTACCTTTGACATCTTTGATGGGAAGTCTTTAATGTAGACAAGAATTACACCTGATGCACAATTCAATGTCAGCTATGTGACGGCCGTCTATATGTCTTTGGCAATGGGTTAGCCCTCAAAAATTAAAAAATGCATTTAATATTTGATTGGATGACACATTTGATACTCACTTCGGTTAGTAAGCTTTATTCAGTCTCTTTGATTGATCGGCCCAATTCAAACACTTCGGTGAGAAGGTCCGATTTTGCCACTTTGGTTAATTGGTCTAGTTCGTCCACTTATTCGGGTGGTCCCCGCTTTGCAATCTGAAACTTCTGTATACAAAAGGGCTTCCATTTCTACATACATGAAAGGAGAAGTCGGGGCAAAACAACAAGGAATTTAGGCTTTCGTCCAAGAAGAAAATGGAGCATGCAGCTTGCGACACGAAGGCAGGGGAATAGGGGCTTCGTTTTGTCAATTATGAAGTGTGATCATTTTTAGAAATCAAACACACATCTTGGAACAGGAGCATGTAGAAATTTATTTATTTTAATTTCTTTCTTCAAAATTTTTTTAGAGTCAACAATCTACATCATTATAATTAGCAAGCGCATAGAAATAACAACCAAAATCCTTTAAATTAAAAAGTAATTATGCATGTGATCTCACACTTTGTGTTCTTTCATTCAAAGTCATATCCATATGCTCGTCAATCGTATTCTATTATTGATTTCCTAAACTATCTTTATAATATGAATAGCCCTAGCTACACAAAATGTCCTAAAGTTGTTATCACATTCCTTTCAATTATTTTATCTCAAGCAATTTATCTTTCTTTCCTAAGCTCCACTATGCTTTTTCACCTTTTAAAAGAAATAAAAGAACCAAAATTATTTTTAAGAACTACCCATATATTTTGAATGAACACATTATCAATGGTGAACCAGTCAAATGATCCATCAACCATAATCTCTAAACATATATGTTTAAGAGTTCCATGTTTTGAGTTTTCTTCCGGTTTTCAACAAGCTGATAATTTTTGCTTTTCAAAATTTAGCACAATCTAAAAAACAAAAACTTCAAATTTAAAAATTTTCTTTGCATGCAAGGTTCTCATTCCTTTCACAATAATGTCCCAGCCTGTGCTACATGTGTATGGATCAAAATATTGATTCATTTTTGCTTTTATTTGTCTTCTTTTTTATTGTGAAAGGTGTGTCCTAAAGACAGTATACGTGAATCGAGCTTGCGGCCTCAAGGTGAGAGACTACACTCTCATCCACTATGTCGCACAAAAGTAAGCTCTTATTTTAGTGTTTTAATCCACATGTAGTATGTCGTTATTGCTATCATCTGCGACAGCCATATTACCCTTACCTTCCAAGTGATAATGTTGAAGGTTGAGATATATCCTAACTCATCAAGTTGTTTAGTTTAAAGTAAATTCTTCTTAAGCTTGAAATATGCTTATATGCCTTACTTTTTCAAACTAGCAACATTGGTAGTTTTGATTTGAACACCACCTACACCAACAATAGCTAAGGCTCATCATCGACCATAGAATCCTCTTCTTTAACAAATGTTGGAAGTGCACGCCACAAGGTACTTCCAATTGAGGCGTAAAGGCTAGAGCCTCACGTCACTAGTGAGCATTACAACTTTTATGTCTAAGGCATACATCCAAAGCGTTTGAAGCAAGGACTTAAGTAATGCAGAAATGTTATAGTATATTATATTATAATATATTATATTATACAATATCTCAAAAAAATCAATTAATAATTTAAGTATGATTAGTTGATTATGCTGTTAATTTGTTATATTGTTTTAAATATTATTTGATTTAATGTTCATTGACATTAGAGAATTAAAAAAAAATTAGTGATTTAAGATAATTGAAAATGCCTATAAGGTAGAACCAATTCCTCTAAAAATATAATGAACAGAAGAATTGGGTTGTTATGGATTTTTTATCCTCATAATGTATTTAAATTTTAAGTAGATGTTAATCTTAAATCCCATTTCAAACTTTCATTCTATATCAACATTTAAAGTAAATATTTGTGATTTATGTCTTTAGTATAATAAATTAAATCAATACATCAAAAAATTTAGGTCATATTTATGAATAAGTTTAATTATCATATTTTTTTTTCTATTGTGAGGTTTGTCTCGATCTGACTCAAAGCTTATGCCTCTTACTAAGATAAAGCGTCTTTGTTCCTAATTTCACTTTTTAAAATCATGGTCTATATAATTTAGTCTTACATTATAAGATTGTATCGCATTATGCCTAGTAAAGTGAAAAGGGGCTAAATCTATAACACAATACCATGACCATCAACATTGAGGATTTACATGCTATAAATATTTCTTCCTTTACTTTTATAATTCAAAAGAAAAAGAATAAACTTCTCATGATTCTTGTCTTGAGGAATCTATTACTTAAGCTTAAATCTCAAATTTGGGTGTCCCGTGTTGACCTTGAAAACTACCTAAACACACTTTTAGATTCTGGTGACTCCTCCCCGCTACAAAGTTCATAAAAATTTCTCGTTTTGGCTCATCCCGTCACAACCGACATGCAACAGAGATGAAACTACCGCTTTCTGTTCGAACCAAAACCCTTGTGTCTACTATTCCTCCCAATCATCCTCTTCTTCCATGTCAAAACCGACAACCAAAATCCTTCTCCTTAGAGCCTAAGGTCTAGCTTTAGGCTTTCCTTATTCGACCCTCCTAGAGGACTAGTACGAGATTCACACCATTTAAAAAATTCGAACCACCTCGTCACTCCTTCGAGACATGTATGGGCGGTCCCGAATTCTCGGCATTTTGCTGAGTTGGTTCAAATCGAAAGATGAAACTCGAGTCGAGTTCCTACATAAATAGGAACAGTCCCTAGGGAAACTTTTTGTGACTCGGAATCTCACTAACGCCGTATTTTGGGCACGCATCGCACTACTCACCATGTTGGCTTAAGCCGGGTTGACCGTCGACGAACTCGTCCGGACAAACCCGGATGAAGAAACAGACAACACAGATGCGTCCGAGATGCCGACTTTATCAAAGAAGGTCACCCATATCACTATGGTTCAGTGTGCGAGCAGTTTGCACGAAAATCGATGCACGTTTTTTTTAACTAAAAGAAGCGGGTCCGGGTTCGACCCAGGTTCAATTCAGGTCCAATCCGGGCTCAACGTGGGCTAATCACCCCAACTCACATGATCTCAAAATTCAAATTTTGAAGTTCAAATAATTCATTTAATTTGACATTAATTGAATTAAATTTGAGATTATTATTTACCTAAAAAACTTTCCCCCGCATGGAAGGTAATCAATTTCCCGTATAATGCCCTGTAACGGATATTTGGAAAGGGTGGTTATAGAATTTGGCTGGAAGCCCGATTCCCAGCATTCGACACTAACCCCCGCTCACGCTCCGCCTCGCGCACGACCGAGCCCCGCTTGCTGCTTCCTTGCCTGACAGATTCGACTCCTCCGCTCGATCACGCTCTTTTTCTGCGATCCTTGCTCCTCTCTCCTGCTCACGCTCAGCCTCGCGCACGACCAAGCCCCGCTCGCTACTTCCTCGCCTGACAGATTCGACTGCTGCTCGACAGTTCCTCTTTCCCGTTTTCCTTCCTATCCCGAGCTCCTCTCTCGATCCTGCCTCCTTTCTCTCAACACAGAAACCACTCGACTCCCTCTCCAGAAACCCTCGCTCGACTCACTCCCCTGATTGAAACTTCTGCTCACCTCCCTCGGCTCTCCATTCTCGACCAAAGCATCCTCACACTCACCTCCTCACGCAAAAGCTCCTCTTGCATCCTCTACCACAGTCCTAGGTTTGTGTCACTTATTGGTAAGTCTTATCTCGAATCTAATACTCAGCTGGCTGTTTAAAATATTCCTTCATACAAATTAAACTCATCATCACCATTAGCCTTATACTAATTTCTTTGATTAGTTTTATGAGCTTCCCTTACCCTTGAATCTTGAACTTGTTCTTATTTTTTGAGAAAGAAAACAGGAAGAATTAAAACGTGAATATCACAGTTAGAGAGTTTTCTCACTACTTGAGCTATTCACAGTTTTACATCATCATGAATGGGAGGAATTATTTTGTGTATAAAAAGTTGTTATGAGGAATTATTTCGTGTATAAAAAGTTGTTATACAAAATTGTTATTCATGATTATCTTATGCAAAGCTGAAAAGAACGTTAACATAGGAAATCCTGGATGAGTTTAAATACCAAATCTACCTACCGTTTGTTGAAGTTGGAGTCAACGGCTGAGCTAGCATTCAATTGTTGGATTCATCTTTTAAATAGTTGTATGCACTCTTACCTCACAATTACATGCATAAATTTGCTTTGAAAGGATTGAACATTTAATTGAGCACCTGCTTCAAGTTGTATCCAATTGTTAAAGGCTATAATTAGTTTATTATTATTTGGGAAGCATCAATTAATTTTTATTCTTTTGCTTCATGATTCAGATATTTTGAGAAACAATGTAGCTAGCTTTACACTGCTTTATGATTTTTGGAATTGGGAGGTTAACTTTGCGTTGTTTTGTAGATTTGGAGAAAGCTGCTGTGCGGAACCGTAGGAAGCCTTATGATCACAGTTGGGGGTTCCTAGCTGCTGTTCGGAGTCGTAGGAAGCCTTAGATTCACCGTTGGGAGTTTCTAATTGCTGTCTGGAGTTGTAGTAAGCCTTAGAATCACCTGTTTAGAGTTCCTAGCTGTTGTTCAGGGTTGTAGGATCATCCTCAGTACTGCCCGTATCACAGGTTGCTCGTTCACACCATGGAAAATTGTTTCGTCTTCAAGGATTGGCTTGAGAGAAACTTTGAGAGTGGGGACACAACAATCCCGGAAGAAAATTTGAGAGAACCTGAAAGAGGTTCCATCAATATGATTTTAGTTGATCCAATTGTCCCAACGCAACTGACGAAGGAGGGAATACAGTTTGGGTGAAGCCTTCGAATAAAATATCAAACTAGATTCAACCTGCTTAGGGACAAGCTACCATACAATGTTCGAAACCCTAATAAGGGATAATAGATTCTGTCTTTTGATCCTTATTATTGGTATAAAAATAAAGGGGGTTATCATGTAAGGTCACTGTCAGTTGGCCCCAACCCTCCCCACCACAATAAAACAAGAAAAGAAAATGAGTTGTCATTATTTAGAGTTCATCACTCAAAACGAGAAATGCTTTGTTCTCCATTTTCTGCAGACAATTTTACATCGAATGAAAAGAAAAAAGTTAATTCAAACGTTCAAAGTTCAATCGAAAAATTGGTAACTCAAAATAAATATTCTGATGCATTGACAATATCATGACTTGAGGGAAAAATAAAATTAATGCTCTAATGACCGTGTCCTACAATTTAAAGAAGTTGGACTGGACCCTAAGTAAATTTTAGAATAAAATAGTGTAATTAAAATACGAGTAATCTAAGGATATCACAAGTCTTTTAATCTTCTGCTAAGTGACTGGTCTTGACTTTCAAACGAGCTATAATATCCCAGAGTTCGTTTTAAAAAATATTTGAGGATTATTAAGTAGGGGAGTTTGGACATTCAAAACTGGTGTCCCTAAGCAGGTTGAATCTAGTTTGAAAATTTGTCTTTTTGAGGATTATTAAGTAGTTCTAAAGATAAATTATATGAAAATCTCGCTGAAAAAAAATTTGAAGTGTGCATATGATCAAAAATTGGTGTCTGAATCCTCCACTAATTATTAAAATTTGAAAAGTTCCCTTAAGAAAATACTTGTGATGTTATACTCTGAAAAGAGTTAAGTGATCATATGTCTTTTTGGTTGACTATTAATTGACTCAGAAATATCTTTAGGAAATAAAAATCACTTCGATCACATGAGAGAAGTTTTGAAATTTGCTTAGGCTCGAAAAGAAGGAACTAAAGTAATTGGCTATATTATTAGCAAATTATTGGAAATTCTACCCTAAAGTAATATCTTTCAATACTCAGAAGATTCAACTCAAACCCCTACTGCAAGGACGTCGAGACGATTTCTGAAAGGCAATGCGAACGTTCTTTACAAAACTCGTGATAAGCAAATGAAGACTGCCACAACGGAGCCACAAAGTTACACACTCTCGAGCTGTGATTTCCTTAAAAATAACACATCTATATGTATACTTGAAATAATACAATTTCGATAGTACCTTGAAAAATGAGTTATTTTTACACGCGCCTCTGATCAACGAATGGTACCTCAAGAAGTTTTGCACATCGTGATGTTTAAAGACAATGTCCCGTCCTTCAAAGCACCGATGTCACACTTGTCTGAAACTGGGTCCAAATCTCAACAAAAAAAAAGAGATTAGACAACAAAAAGAAAACTCAGAAAACATAAACAAAGATCACACAAAAACACGACAAAAATAAAAATAAACTCATCAAATTAAATAAAATCAAAACAATCAAAATTTTAAACTTCAAATTCTGACCTGGTCAGGTTGAGTCCTCTTAACCTTCCATTAACATCACTTCTCTCGTCCCAAATTTTTCCCTCCACAGGAACTCTGGGTCCTTTTCCTCAGATGGAGGGGTTTAGTTAGCTCTACTTACATGGAACCACACCTTTCTCAATCGTTTGAGGTTTTGATGGTTCTATTAATATGGAACCGCATCACTTCCCACATAGACGCTTCTTTGATTAGCTCTTGGGTTGGACGTCAGCCCCCTGACATTCCTTCCCAATCTGATTCCTTTTTATATGGATTTTCCACAGTCCTCACAAACTTTGCAATAAACTCAATATCAACACGATAAAACTCAGCATTCACACAATTCATACAATAATTTTCACAATTCCCTACAAACACTGGGGTCAATGCAAGGATATCGATTCCCACACATATTGACATTCCAGGATCGGTGCATGGATTTCGATTCTACATTCTCAGCATCTTGGGGTCGATGCAAGGATTTCGATTCCCACACACATTGACATTTAAGGATCGGTGTATGGATTCCGATTCTACATTCCTGACATCTTGAGGTTGGTACAAGAATTTTGATTCCCACACGCATGACATTTTAGGGTCGATACATGGATTCTGATTCTACATTCATAATCTTTCAGGATCAGTGCAAGGATTCCGATTCTACATGCACAGCTTTCTAGAATCGGTGTATGGATTTCGATTCCACATTCACAATTCTTCAAGATCGGTGCAAAGAATCTGATTCTACAGACAACTTTCCAGGATCGGTGCATAAATTTTGATTTTACATTCACTAAAATTCGGGGTCGATGTAAGGATTTCGATTCCAACGCATGACATTTTTGGGTCGGTTCAAAGATTCTGATCCTACATTTCAGGGGCGGTACAAGAATTTCATTTCCATTTCATGCTTTCCACATTCCATCCATAAATTTCTAGCATTCATGACATTTTAGAGTCGGTGCAAAGATTCTGATTCTACATTTTAGGGGGGGTACAAGAATTTCGTTTCTTTCTACATATTTTTCCACATTCCATTCATAAATTTCTCGCATTCATGACATTTTAGGGTCGGTGCAGGGATTCTGATTCTACATTTCCGGGACAGTACAAAGATTATGTTTCCTTCCACATATTTTCCACATTCCATTCATGAATTTCCCGCACACATGACACTTTAGGATCGATGTATGGATTTTGATTTCACATTCACAATCTTTTAGGATCGGTGCTAAGATTTCGATTCTACATTCACAACCTTTCAGGATCAATGCAAGGATTTCAATTCTACATGCACTACATTCCAGGATCGGTGCATGGATTCTGATTCTACATTCAGTCTTCCAGGATCGGTGCAAGGATTTCGACTCTACATTGACTACATTCCAGAAATGGTGCAATAATTCTGATTCTATATTCACAATCTTTCAAAATTGGTGCAAGGATTCCAATTCTACATTCATAATCTTTCAGAGTCAATGTGACGATTCCAACTCTTCATTCACTATATTTCTAGATCAGTGCATGGATTCTGATTCTATATTCACAGTCTTCCAAAATCGGTGTAATGATCCCGACTCTACATTCACTACATTCCAGAGTCGGTGCGAGCATTCTGATTCTACTCTTATGACTTCTCGGGGTTGGTACAAGGATTCTAATTCCTTCCACAAATTTTCTCGCTTCATAAATTTTCACAAACTTCTACGCTCGCAGTTCCATGATGTACACAACAATACCTGTTAAATCCAACACCCAATGCCACAGATCTCTGCACTCACATTTCCACAGGTCACCACACTACACCAAATCAGCTAAAACACAAAAACAAACCAAATCAACATGCACATTTGGAAGCTCAAACTCACAATTATAATTTAAAAATACATCCGCAAATCCCCAGCGGGAACCCTTAGATTCTCTACTTAAGGTTTTTCTTGAGTTGGAATTTCCCGAGAGGGAACCCCACCTCTAGTTCGATTGTCAAACCCAGTTCGACATCTGGTCTGTTCTAAGTAGATCTACTTAAACAGACTCTTTGGTTTTGTTGATCACTTCGATCAACACCAATGCGCACAGTGTGCTTGTCTCGCATACCAAAACTATTGGGGGTCCATTTGTTGGCCTCATTTTCGCATGAGGTATTTACTTCTCTCCTTAGAGCCTAGGGTCTAACTTGAACTTTCCTTTGTTTGACCCTCCTAGAGGACTAGTACGGGACCCACACCTTTTAGAAAATTCGAACCACCCCATATAGGCGGTCCCGAATTCTCAGCATTTTGTTGAGTTTGTTAGAACCGACATATGAAACTCGAGTTGAGTTCCTACATGAATAGAAGCAACCCCTAGAGAAACCTCTTGCGAATCGAATTCGTACTAACGCAACATTTTGCACACGCATCGCACCACTTATGATGTTGACTTAAGTTGGGTTGATCATCGACGAACTCGTCCGGACGACCCTAGATGACGAAACGGACCACACGGATGCTTTAGCAAGGAAGGTCACCCTTATCACTAAGGTTCCGCGCGCGAACAGTTAGCACGAAAATCGATGCCTCTGTCCGGTCTCGACCCAAGTTCAATTCATGTCTGATTTGGGTTGAACATGGGCAAATCACCCCAGCTCACATGATCTCAAAATTCAAACTTTGAAATTCAAATAAATCATTTAATTTGACATTAATTGAATTAAATTTGAGATTATTATTTACGTAATAAACTTTTCCCCGCATGGAAGGTAATCAATCTCCCGCCTAATGCCCTGTAACAGATATTTGGAAAGGGTGGCTATAGAATTTAGCTGGAAACCCGATTTTAGGCATTCAACACTGACCCCCGCTCCTCCGCCGCTTGATTCCGCTCTCCCTCTGCGGTCTGAGCTCCTCTTTCCCATTCGCCTACCTCCTCGCGCACGATCGAGCCTCGCTCGCTACTTCCTCGCCCTACAGATTGGACTCCTCCACTCGATCCCGCTCTCCCTCTATCATTCGCGCTCCTCTCTCCCGCTCATGCTCCTCCTCGCGCACAACCGAGCCCCGCTCGCTCGTTCCTCGCTCGACAGATTCGACTCCTCCTGCTCGACAGCTCCCCTCTCCCACACGCCTTCCTCCTCTTCCTCTCCCGAGCTCCTCTCTCGATCTTGCCTCCTCTCTCCGAACTGAAACAACTCTACTCCCTCTCCATAAACCCTCGCTTGATTCCCTCCCCCAATTGAAACTCCTACTCACCTCCCTCGGTTACCCATTCTCGAGCGAAGCACCCTCACACTCGCCTCCTCATGCAGAAGCTCCCCCGAAATCCCCTATTGCAGTCCCAGGTTTGTGCCACTTATTGGTAAGCCTTATCCCGCATCTAATAATCAACTGGTTGTTTAAGATATTCCTTCATACAGATTAAACTCATCATCGTCATTCGCCTTATACTAATTGCTTTGATTAGTTTTATGAGCTTCCCTTACCCTTGAATCTTGAACGTGGACTTATTTTTGAGAAAGATAACAGGGTGGATTAAAACATGATTACACAGTTAGAGAGTTTCTCGCTATTTGAGCTATTTACATCATCATGAATGAGAGGAATTATTTTGTGAGTAAGAAGTTGTTATACAAAATTGTTATTCATGATTATCTTATATAAATCTGAAAAATACGTTAACATAGAAAATCCTGGATGAATTTAAATACCAAACCTACCAATCGTTTGCTGGAGTTGGAGTCTACGGCTGAGCTAGCATTCAGTTGTTGGATTCGTTTTTTTAGTTATTGAATGCACTCTTACCTCACAATTACATGCATAAAATTGCTTTAAAAGGATTGAACATTTAATTGAGCACCTGCTTCAAGTTGAATCTAATTGTTAAAGGCCATAACTAGTTTATTATTATTTGAGAAGTGTCGGCACTAAAAAGTAAGAAAGAGGTTTGTTTGGGGGTCGTCTGTAAGAAGCTGTCCGCAGCCGGAATTGAAATCCCATCGTACGCTTCGGAAAGACGTTTTAATTTACGTGTATATATATATATATATATATATATTTAGAAA
>NW_018165075.1:87232-88816 GCF_001263595.1 Phalaenopsis equestris
TGTCCCAAAACTTCGATAAAACAAAAAGAAAACCCGGACAGGGGGACCGCAAGCACTCGTATGGGACTAGGCTCAGATATATTTATTCTCGAGGATCCACGAAGGCTGCATGGTCACCCGAACGTATAAAACCCGCCACTCGTCTAGGAGGGTGTCTTGAACCTCACTTGGGGGGCTATTTCCCAGCCTAAACAGGTATTCGTCAGGTGGACAATGTATTTTAAAAACATATTTTAAAATTTATATTTTTGACATACACATAAATCTTGAAAAAGATTATCAAATCTTGTTTTATAAAGAAGAATGTATTTTATACTTTGAAATAGATTTTAGCAATTTTTATTGTCCAAAAAACGATTATACTGCCAGGCATAGAATCGCCGACCGACTGAGGAGCCTCGAGCCAACTCCCGCTAGACTTATGTCGGTAAAGGATATCATATCCTATTATTCATCAAATGCCTGGATCTTGATGTTATAGGATATGACATCTTTCTGCTCTATCTTCGGTGTGCCTTTATCATCAACACCGTACGCCCCAAAATGACTACTGGTGACCTTGCTTGATAGTTTCACGTATAGCAAAAGGCTATACGTGGACACTTATGCATCAGACATAAGCATCGAAAACCGAACCAAGAAGCAAAAAAAGAAAAGAACAAAAATGGGGTTAGAGAGAGGAGACACTGATCCATCTAAAACAACGAAAAGGAGACTGGATCGATTCTTAAAACTCGCATCGAAAAAGACCTGGAAAAGTAGGGTCCAAGGTCTTTCCTAACAAACATAAAATATTCCTTTGCGCTGATTCTCCAAACCCCAAGAATGCAGGATTAATCGAATCAACCAAATACTTTCCCAAATAAAGCTTGCAAATCCTCCCCAGATCCAAAAGTTGATATCAAAATCTTCTGATTTCCAACTTAATCCATAACTTTACATATCGAACAAGCATAAAAATCTTCCCATAAAATCAAATGGATGCTTGCAATCGGGATCACTACAAAGAGCTGAACAGTAGGCAGGACTCACGGCCAAAGCAAAACCCGAGGCACATAAGAGAAAACAGCCAACAAGGCCCTCGACCCAAAGCTAGGAACAGGGACAAAAGGGCTCACGGTCAGGGTCAGCAAAGAAGAGGAAACAGCCAACAAGGCCCATAACCAAAGGCAACTTAAAAGACAACAAATAAGGCTTACAGTTAAGGCATCAAAGGGGCCTAAAAAGAACTAATAAAGCTCACGGTTTAAGGTAGCAAATAACAGCTGCAAAAGCCCACGACCCAAGGCCATCCAAAGCACAAAGGGGCTCACGGCTAAAGCCAACAAAAAGACCACCAAAGACGACTATGCTTCCCTGACAAACTGAAAGGATAACTAAAATAATTATAATACTTTTTTTTTTTTTTATGGCAAACTTGATTCATTCCCTACAAGCTTTTATATACATAGGAGAGTATGAAATATCACCAATCTCTCAAAGTAATAAGTTTAATCCCTCTATAATCATTCAAATGATTCAAACTCAACAAGATGGGGTAAGTTAAACTCAAGGAATTCCAATGGGTCTCACGGGTAGGGGTAG
>NW_018165075.1:89774-94334 GCF_001263595.1 Phalaenopsis equestris
CAGTCATAAGATGCTAAAGCCGAAACCCCAACATGCATGAAATAGTAAAATGAACTCCCAAGCATTCACCTTAAGCAAGAACAGTCATAAGATGTGTCATAAGATGCTAAAGCCGAAACCCCAACATGCTTGCAAGAGGAGTAAAAATCATTTCAAAGTCATGCCTTAACTCCCTAAATATTTCCAACATCAACATGCCACAATAATCATAAGGATGCCATAGTCTCCCTAGTTTAAGTAAGTAACCAAGTCTAGTTTTAACACATGCTCACATTTTCATTTTCAAATGCACTTGAAGTGAATATCTCAAGAAAATATATCCAAATAAAATGAGCTAGCATGTTGTATTCTCCAACAGAGCCAAGTTCAAAGACCCGGCAGAGAGGAAAACCGAAAAGAAACAGAGCACCGAAGAAGAGGGGGAAGAATGATACCTCAAGAATGCTAAAGTAAAGCCCTGCAACACAAGAGTTCGCCTCAAAGAAACGCTCTCGCAGGAATTCTCTCCCCAAACTCCTCACAACCAAAATTTATACTCTCCTCTCTGAAAACTTTTCCAACAACCTCAAAAATTTCAAAAGGAACTGTGTATATAGGCAGAGAATAGAGTGAAGAGAAAGAAGACCACCCTCAACAGTTCATAGCACTCGAATCGGGCCAAACCCTGCTCACAGAAGGCGAAGCCACCGAAGCACCGAAGTCTCGCGGACCGAGCGGCGAGACTAGTGGCAGCGAGGGAAGCGTCGGAAAGAGGAGAAGAAATGTCATTCAAGTGTACCAGGGAACAAGCTTCCCAGAGTCAAACTACCAAGAAAAGGAAATCCACGGCTCAAGGAGACTGGCGCGGCTTCGGGAAAGAAGGCCGCGGGTAGAGAGTGTCGGGCAAGGATGCAAGCAAAAGTCAACTTTCTCTTACGTGAAGGAGCTCGCTCGGCTCGAGACCGAGAAAGGGAAAGGCCAGACGTGCGAACGAGAGAAGGGAGGTAGAGCTCGGACGCGGAGAGTGGGGAGGGAGGGCTTAAAGATATATATATAAATATATATATATACATATATATATATATATACATTAAATTATATCTGATTTATTTGTGCGCGGCGACGTGACAAAATGGGTGTCCTCCCTAGGCAAAATCGACGCTCTGGACGCGCCGGCGCAGTCCGTTTTGTCATCCGGGGTTGCTCGGACGGCGTCGTCGACAATCGGGTCAAAAACGCGGCACAAAATTTTGACCCGCGATCGATCGTCTCAAAAGGTTTACTCGAGCCCTCGACGAATAACAGTGCAAGCAATGTGAATTGTGGCGATCGGACACGTTGACTCTCCGAATTGCAAAGTTTGTGCGCGCGGGAGTGCGAATTGTGCAGAAGGTCACCCTAAGGCTCGAAAGGTCTTATAGGGATCCCTTTTGGGTTTTCCTCATGTTGGTTTCATTTCTAAGTTTTAGAAGTCGATTCTAAGTGTTAGAAGTCGATACCACACACGCAAAACCACAAAAGAGTACAGAAGCGGGTTGAATTTTTTAAAATGAGGCGGGTCCTATTTCAAAGGGAGATCCATAAGGCTAGATCCTAAACCCTAAGCGGAAGACTAGACCTCACTAAAAATGAGGTCAACAAGAAGCATTAATTAATTTTCTTTCTTTTGCTTCATGATTCAGATATTTTGAGAAACAATGCAGCTAGCTTTACACAGCTTTATTATTTTTGGAATTGGGAGGTTGTTGTCAACTTTGCTTTGTTTTGCAATTTAGATTTGGGGAACGCTGTTGTGCAGAGTCGTAGGAAGCCTTATGATCACAGTTGGGGGTTCTTAGTTGTTGTCTGAAGTCGTATGAAGCTTTAGAATCACCATTGGGAGTTCCTAGGTGTTGTCCGGAGTGGTAGAAAGCCTTAGGATCACCGTTGGGAGTTCCTAGATGTTGTCTAGAGTGAAAGGAAGCCTTAGGATCACCTGTTTGGAGTTACTAGCTATTGTCCAGGGTTGTAGGAAGTCTTAAGAGCGTTGCTCAGAGTTCCTAGCTGTTGTTACGACTCGTTTTGCTGCTTTTTACACTAGAATTCCTATTTTCTCTTTTTTCTACAAATTTATTTAAATTCACTGCAAATTATATTATATTTTATGAGCTAACCACACAGCAGGAACAACAGCAGTAGATACGCAAGATACGCATGTACATTTTATTTATTCATTTTATCACTATAATTTACCCTTGCTTAATGTATCATGCATGACTGGTTGCAAAAATATTTTCAAAACAAAATAGTTTTAAAAAAAATTAAACATTTTTTAAAAAATTTAAACACCATTTTCAAAAGAAAAATAAAAACATAACACGTACTTTAGAATTTACGGGAGTCCCTCAGATGAGATAATTCACAGTTGCTAACGAGATCTCCCTAATTTAAATGAGCTTAACAACTCATTTGAATTAAGTAAACTCAAAAGAAAATAGTAGTACTGGAACGAGAGAACCGTGGCATCATAACCGGTGTCGCTCTAATTAACTTTAAACGAGATCTCCCCCAATTTAAATGAGCTTAACAACTCATTTGAACTAAGTAAATTCAAAAAAAATAGTATTACTAGAATGAGGGAACTGTGAGATAATAACGGTGTCGATAGCAACCACACAGCAGGAACAACAGCAGTAGATACGCAAAATACGCATGTACATTTTATTTATTCATTTTATCACTATAATTTACCCTTGCTTAATGTATCATGCATGTCTGGTTGCAAAAATATTTTCAAAACAAAATAGTTTTCAAAAAAATTAAACATTTTTAAAAAAAATTAAACACCATTTTCAAAAGAAAAATTAAAACATAACACGTACTTTAGAATTTACGGGAGTCCCTCAGATGAGATAATTCACAGTTGCTAACGAGATCTCCCTAATTTAAATGAGCTTAACAACTCATTTGAATTAAGTAAACTCAAAAGAAAATAGTAGTACTTGAACGAGAGAACCGTGGGATCATAACCGGTGTCGCTCTAATTAACTTTAAACGAGATCTCTCCCACTTTAAATGAGCTTAAAAACTCATTTGAACTAAATAAATTCAAAAGAAAATAGTATTACTAGAACGAGGGAACTGTGGGATAATAACCGGTGTCGCTCTAATCAACTTTAACGCCCCCCCTAATGCTTGAATGAAAAAAAAACCAAAACTTTCAAACATAATTGGTAAAACCTTTTGAACGTTAGACTTTAAGATTGGTACTTTGACGAAGAGCTTGGAGCATACGTTGTGGGCAACATGAAGAGGACCTACATGGCATCTTCGAGACAGCAAAATGTCTACTCCAGCTAAACTGTCCTAGTATAAATAATAACCCATAGGACTTCGAGGTAACTCGCCCAGCGCGACATAAATCGTCATACCCTCTTTAAGCCCCTGTACAACCGTGTTGTGCAGCGTAAGTCCTAACTCGCCTTAGGTTCCGAGATTGTCGTGTAGTACAACGTAAACCCTCTTATCTCTGTGGGCTATTTGCATAATCGGATATTGTGCAAATGAGTCATGAATAATAAAATTGGCAAAATTAAACACTCGAATAACATCATTTTTAAAACGCAGTCACACAGTGGGCTAATTTGGAAAGTCACTGATGATTCTCCTCAGGATCTGTGACGCCTTCTACCCTTTCCTTTCTTTGAGCTTTTGAAGATAACTAGTCTCACTTGAGTCACTCCCACTTGTTTTTCCACCTCCTACCGTGAATAACTAAAACATAAAAACTTGAAGACTAGTATCTCTGATCATTATCGAGAGTTTTTTCAAGTGACTCCAGTCATTTGGGACGAAATTAACTATATAATTTTACCTCTATAGAGAACTTGGAACTCATGCAAAATAAACTCTATTTAATTTTTTTATTAGATAAGAGTATTTATTGGTCACACATAAAATATTCGCAGACCAAACGGATGTCACAAATCCCTTAGTTTGTATGATTGAGTATAGCACCGATGTATACACTTATCTTTCGAGAATGTGTAGTATTTGTGATATTGGGCACGATTATATAGACTATTAGACAAATGAGATATATTTTGTTTCATTTTTCAAAAATTAAAACACAGTACTTTCAAAATCAAAATTATATACCTCTTATATTAAATTTAAATTGAAAAAATTATTTTCAAATAAAAAAAGTTGATCGACACTCCTCTATCGTCATCTTTATTCATATAAAGACCAAACAGCCTCTCGTTCTCATGCAAAACCTGCACCCGATCTCATCACCTTTCATTGTCAGGATTGATCTTGTCCTCCTCTCTGTCAATAAGAAGAGAAACAAGACAATAAACGCTCCATCGACACCTATCAAACTTAATATGGATTGAATTTTACTCATTTGAAGTAAATCAAGGTTAGTCTCAACTTAATGTCAAAAATATCTCCTTCAATGGTGATCTTGATGAAGAAATCTATTTGACTATAACACCACGCTTGAAAATAAGTCGAACAACATGTTGGTTTGCCAATTGAAATCCTTATAATACTTGAAGCAATCTCTTTGTACTTGATTTGATGGGTTTGATAAATAAA
>NW_018165075.1:94434-107913 GCF_001263595.1 Phalaenopsis equestris
TCTTTGTACTTGATTTGATGGGTTTGATAAATAAATGATTACAAATATATATCATCAGTGTCAAGCTGGTTATATACTATTTATTAAATCCAATTCTAGATTACTATTTCTCATAGTATATGTACATGATATTATCTTAATAGGTGGCGATTCAGACGAAATTATCACACTATAAAGAATGCTTGCAACAGAATTTGAGATCAACGATCTCAAAAATCTCATATATTTTCTAGGAATGAAGTGACCTATCTAAGGGGAGAATCCCCAATGATGTATATCTAATACCTCTTAAGTGAAACAAACATGCCTGGGCGTAAACATGATACGAATTCCTACAAAAGGTTGAACATAAGTGAGAAAAACAATTCAGTTGACAAAGAAAGATATCAAACACCTGTGAGCAAACTACTTTACCTATCACACACTAGACCTTAATTTTGCATAGTCAGTATATTACACCAGCACATGAATAATCCAAATGAAAATCATTTTGAAACAGTGAACAGAATTCTGAGATACTTGAATATGACTCATAGATATAGTTTGTTCTTAAAAGATTTAAAAACTATGATATTAAGATACACAATTGCTACTTGGGAAAGAGAGATAACTAATAGGAAATTAACCATTGAATATTGTTCATATGTCTAGGCAATCTCATCACATGAAGAAGATAAAATTGAGTTGTTGTCTCTCGAAGTAGTGCAAAATTTGAGTATCATGCTCTTGCACAAGGAATATGTGAGTCTGGATTCAAACACTATTAAGAGAACTTAAGGTTGAGATGAAAAACACAATTAACATGTTCATTGATAGCTATACAAATATTAGCATAACAAAAAACTCTATGCATCATAACAAAACAAAACACATCAAGTTTGAGTGTCATTTCATCTCAAAAAAGGTTAATAAAATTTTTCAACAGGGCCATGTTCCTACATGAGTTCTAACAGCTGATAATCTTACGAAATCACTACCAAGAGTCAATCATGATGAATCGAAGTTCAAACTTGATTTGTATAATATGTACAATCCATCTTGAAGGGGAGCATTGGAAAATGTCAATCCGCATTATGATGGAATTTATTTTCTATCCTCGGAATATATTTCACAGATTGCATTTCCATTATTAGATAATGTGTTTTTTTCGTATTTGTCTTATTTTGGGGGATTCCTATTTTGTTTCCATTCAGTATTCAGTATTATGTACATGTAGCAAAGTGTAATTTATGTATGAGAGCCATAAATAAAATTCTTTCTAGAATTCTAAAAAAAGATTAATATTTTAAATATATTGAAATGACAAAATTTCTTATATATTTCAATTGTGTTTTAAATGTCCAAAATCTTAATGATGACTGGGTTGACGAAAGATTTTTCAATGTCGAAATTAAAATTTAAAATCAATTTGAATAAATTTAACTAATATATATATATATATATCTGACCCCCAAAAGTAAGGCAGAGTTGAAAAGGTTCAAATTCAATCACATATCAGTCTTAAACCCGATCTTCGTTATAAGCAAGATGTAAAGTTGATAAGATTCAAATCAAGCAATCAAATTCCAAATGATAACCATGTTAAATGAAAATTTCAACTTGAAAGGTCAATTTTTAAATCAAATAATCAAAATATTAAAGTTAAAATAAATCACTTAAATTTTTAAACAAATAAACTAAAATATTTAAGTTATATTTAATCATTTAAAAATTTTAAAGCAATCTACATTCACCATCCGTAACAACTTATCAAGGATAACATATTTTTATTAACTTAAGCTCACAAAAATGAATGTCATATTGAGTGCATCATTAATATACACTCAAAACAATCACACGTTAGTAAAAACGTGGCACAAGTTTTTGTGCGCGTGATTTGGCCCAAAGACTAACAAAAATATCAATTACGATCAAAGTTCTATAATCAATTGATTTGCAACTAAATAAAATCATTAAATTACGGTCAAGGTCGTGACTCATATGCTTTTCCAACAGTTTTTTGCCTTTTGAGTTGTGAACCATAATAATACATTTGATTGACGTAAAGACTTCTTTTAGCTAAAGTCAACTTATATTTATACCCTTGACAAGCATGTCTTAAATCAACAAGGGTCTCTTGGGTGACACAATTTATAGCTGCTGACAAGTATCCTTCAATCAAGTTAAGTCAACTATCTGCTCTGACAAAGGAGATCATGGAACATGACGGCCCAGGACAACGGAACCATGAGATCTTCAACAAGTTCCTCATCATTTCTCCCACCATCCTCTTTAAAGCTCAATGTGATAAATTTTAAAAGATAAAATTTATGTTTGTTGCTACTAATTGTTAAATATTTAGCATTAAATAACTAGTCTTAATCAAAGGTGCTCTCCCTTTATAAGGGAGGGTAATTAAAAATAGTGGCTTATGATTATGGAACTCGAACCACAGATCTTAAAGTCCACAAAAAATGAGGGCAAAATTTATATGTAGTATCTAATCAGTAATCTAATGTCTTCTAAAAATTTGACCTAGAATATTAAACACAAAACACTCAATAAAGAGAATAAGAGGGGTGAATTTTTAGAACCCGCATCCCAAATAAAAAAAATGTGGACAACATCACAATTCTTTCTTGATTATATAAATGTAATAATTGAAACAGGCTAAAGACATGAACTTCACCCCAAAATTGATATCAAAAGACATGAACTAAAATTGATATCAACTTAATGGAAAAACTTAATTATTTGATAAAAAATGTTTTAGAAGCACTAGTTGACATCATGAGATTAAATAATTTTCATAATAAAAATACGTTGTTTATTGTCAATGGTTGCACAACTTGTTTTCATATTATATTAATGGAACATATAGCAATATAACAAACTTTTTGAAAAAGATATCAAAAAACCTTGAACAAGGTTCATTATTTACACCAACATGATTTTTCAACACCATCAACCTTGCCTCTACCACTAACACGCTAGTTTACAATATTACCAAGCTTGCAACAACAACACTACGCTTGCATAATACTGAAACAGTTCATCATAACAAGAAATTAAAATGATGCGTAAAGTTCCTCTATGAAATGATTATGAAAGCCCGGACAACAAAGTAGAAAGTTGAATGAGCAAATACTAAAGAACTTCTAATATGATTCTACATTCACGCCACAAATATATTTTTGGCATCACCAAACTTGCCTATAAACAACTGCATTGAGGGTCAACACAACAAAACTTGCACCATGTTGAAATGATACGCCAAGGCCAAACGAAAGTTGTATTTTGGCACGGCCACTTTCACCATACTTTGGCACCACCAAGCTTTATCATATGAACAATTGCATTAAGAGACAACAGCAAAACACTTGCACAAAGCCGAAATGGTCCACCATAACCAGGCCTTCTCCATTTCCTTTTTTTCTTTCTTCTCTATTTTTTATTCTTCTTTCTTCAATTTCAACAAAATCCTAGTAGGCTCACGAACAATTCTGCTTTCATTTTTCTTTCTTCTCTTTTTTTATTCTTCTTTCTTATATTTCAATAAAATCCAAACAGTCTTGCCAAAAAACTATCCCACCAAAAAGATCAATTTTCATTCTTCTTTCTTAATTTCAACAAAATTCCAGCAGGCTTTCCTTTGTTTTTTTCTTTATTACCTCTCTTTTTTCGTATTTCTTCTATTTCAACAAAATTCCAACAGGCTCACCAAAAAACTAACCCACCAAAACGATCTAGATAGATAGACAGATAAATACACATACAAATAGATAGATGTAAAGATAGAGAGAGAGGGAGAGAGAGAGACAAATAAATAAATAAATAAATTAAGAGATAGACAAATAGATAGTGCGAGATGGGCAAATAGAGAGATAGAGAGATAAACTAAAATTCACAGAGACCGACCGATAAATAGAGAAAGAGAGATGGAGAGACAGAGAGACAAAAACAACTAAAGAGAAAAACAAATAGAAAAACATAGATAGATAGCCGACTGAACAAGAGAAAGAGAGAGATAAGCAGACAAAGAATGAACGAGCCAAACCAATCAAGCGAGACTGGCCAATAGATTGTGTGTGAGTGTGTGAGAGAGAGAGAGAGAGTTAACATTGAACATAAATATGGATATAATTCTACAAAATGGTACTTAAGTCATCAATTAAAGGAAACCATTACAAATTAAATATTAATAAAAAAGCTGATTACAGGATAAACCATATTAATAAGGAAAGAATGTCAAACTCAAAGAAACTTCGGAAAATATAAGTAATTAAAACATGATGCCAGAAAAATGAGCAGAAATCTACAAAGGGAACGCTAGCAATTCTACCATCTCTAGCAACAGAGAAAGAAGCCTGACCTGCCAACAATAAGTGCTGCCAAAGCAGTCGTGCCAGAAGCAAGAGCAGAGTTAATAGTGCAGGCCTCTGCAAGGGCAGTGTCTGCTTGCAAGAATGCAGAAGTAATCACTTTTTCAATATGTTTTGGAAAATCCTCATCCTCCATGATAAGCCTTAGCAAGTTACTGCAGACAAAATCAGCAGCATGCCTTCCACCATGCCCGTCAAATACCTTAATAAAACCCAACACAAGAACCAATAGTTGAGAAAACAGGATAGAATGCTGCATTTTTTTTGCAATATAAATGCTTAATCATTAAAAAAATTGTTTAGATGAAGATTCACGAGTCAAAAATGCCTTATTAATAATAACTATGGATCAACACAATTGCCTACAAGGCAAGGCACAAAAATCAATACACATAGAGCTACTGTAAAATTAGATAACAATGCTAAAACATGTTCAAATAAACAACAATTTTCATAGGAATATCCTCAAGAGAAAGATCATAACAATCATTATAAGCTCTCACAAACAAGATATCATTGCAGGAAAATAAGATTCTGGAATAGAAAAAGATTATTGAATTGTTGAATATATGAGATGCATAAAAGTTAAAACCTAACCAAATATGGTACATAACAATGATCATGGAAATCATATGCTTGGATTTCGGATTCATGAAAAAAAGAAAAAATAACAAAAGTTAACCACCTCAAAGGATACATATGATTAAACTGAAGATAAAAAGCGCATGCTCAGCTTAATAACATGAATAAGTTGCATGGAATACTTGAAAGGAAATGTACCCCATAAAATGCATTGGGTCCATCTCCCGTATTCTTAAGGCAGTATTCATCAGTAAAGTTATCACAACAAACATACGCATCTTCCATGTTCTGCCGATATCCAATATCAACCCAGGCACCAGAGCGCACAATAGGAATAAACTCTTTTTCACAATTTTTTCCACTAACTTCAGGCACAACAGGAATGTGAAATTTGCTTCTGCAAAAGAAAAACTTAGTTTATGAGTAATGAAAGTAAAAAAAATAAATATGCTATTAGGACTACAAAAATTTAAAAATTACCATAAACATGATTTAAAATTACTCAGCAAAACATTAAAAAGTTCAATGCTATAATCCACTAAGCGTATTTTTTGCAGATTCAACAATTTTTAAGCTTTGATATTCCAAACATAAAAGAGAAAGCCACCAAATGGTTGTTAGCTACAAAAATCATAAGAAATTGATCAAGTAAATTTAATTTAAGCATCACTACTTCCACATATATTAATATAAGTGGGCATGTTTCTACAATCAAAACTTTAGTTGTCCATCCTACATTTCTCATGGCAGCTAGACTATCTTTCCAACTAGAGCGCCATAACTCCAAATAATATTTTCCACAAGTTCCTCGCACTACTTCAAAGTAAAGAAACAAAGATTGACACTACCAAAAATAACTTCAACAACAAAAAAAAATATCCCATCTCTCAACAAACCAAATCATTTACGTTTTATAAGAATAAATGACGTGCAACTATACTCTAAATAGTAATTAAATAATAATCTAAATCGGATCAATTTTAAAAATCCAAAGTTCTCATACTTTCCTGTTGGCACAACTCGAGGAATTCAATGTGCTATGAGCAAATCTTTTTCTGTAACTTCTAACAATCTTATTGGTCTACCTCTATTCCTTCCAATCATTTGATATTAGTTTTATCTACTACCACCTTATTGGCACTGCTTGTATCCTACAACTCTCATTGGCACAGCTTGTACTCTACAATACAGATGCTTAAATAAAGATGTAATTGAGCAGCTCGGGGGATAGCTCAAGCTTAACTTGATAAATGACAATGTTTCCTTCACTATCTTTTTCATTCCAGCCCCTTCAATTTCACATTCTTTTTATGGATCCATTTTCGCAAGCTCTTGAATCTGCATTAATCTCAGCTCTTTCTTAAGAAATGAGCCAGTTGGTGAGCTAACTGAACTCATTGAGTCAAAACACAAGCTCCATTAAGCAATCATGTAAAGCTCAAGCCAAGGGAAAATTGAGCTTAACATAACTAATTTACACGCTTTTTCCGAACTACCGCTCTCTAGTGTCCTATATCCTGCTATTAAAGGGTGCTACTCCGGAGTAATGAACATTACAATACACATGCATAAATAAAGACGTAATTCAGCAGCTCGTGGATAACTCGAGCTTAACTTGATAAATGGCATCAATCTCTTCACGAATTTCTGCTAGCTCCATTAAGTAATCATGTAAAGCTCAGGACTAAGAGCATTAGCATCTAAAAGAACTTATAAGAGTGCCGCTTAGAAAGTTCAAGGAGCTGACAAATCATGGAATTTCCACCACTATAAATATTCAGCGCCGTGAGAATGAAGAAAGCTAGCAATTTTAACAGAAAACATCAAACAAGTACCGAGCTTCAACTCATTTTAACAAGAAACTGCAAAATGATCAAGTAAATCCAACAAAGTAACCATGCAAATTCTGCTAATACGAAGATTTCATGCAAAGACAGATACAGGGCAGGGCATCAATCATCCGGACAAGGCGAAAATTACAAACCTGCATGAAAAATTAATAACTAAGACTACAATAAAAAGTAGAAAAGAGAACAGTACGCAATGAAACAGTAAAGAGAAAGTTCAAATACAAAACAACAACAATAATAATAATAATAATAACAATAATAAATCATTAAGAAAAAAACATCAACTTCTGAGAAGTAGTGAAATTAATTAAGAGGTGAGAAGGCAGAGTACTAACAAGAGATGTGTGACGAACAAGCGTCCCACTGATTGGAGTCCGGCCGGCGTTAACGGCAGGTAAGCACTGCCAGTTATAGAGCGGGGGGCTTCGGCGGCCCCCTTTCGCTCGAACCCCCATTCTCACTTCCACCTCTAACGCTCCCTTCCATCACCCACAAACATGACAACTCCCAGATCCAAAAATTGTCGTCACAAAGCCCTCAAACAATATGCTGGCAGCCGCCTCGCAGTTCTGAGAGAGATCGATAATCGAAGAATTGCGGATGGAAAGCGGATTGCTTTAAGAACAAGTCTACAACGGCGTAGAGATAACGTTAAATTTCCTCAGGTTTACAGATGAACGGATGGTGGGGCGGTGAAATTTGGAAAAAAATGGGATGAGTGGGCTGAGCTGGCCGCTTAGGGTTAGGGTTTGATCACCCACGTGGTGAAACGGCCGGAAATCTGCTTGGGAGGGACGCCGAACAGCGGACAGCTAGATTTGTGGTTGTTGGAGCTCGCCCAGGTGAAAGTGCCACGAGGTACGTAATTGCTATGTGCTGCAGACTGCCGACACCACGAGCATCAGTTTTTCGGGTTTGGGATCGGTCACCGGATCCGACGGCTCTTTGATCGCGTCTGATATTGGATTTTTGAATGTGCGTGGGAAGGAGCTCCAATTCGTGGTGGGCTCACTGGATCCGGCCCAAATATCTACCGGGAGCTGTTAGCCCAATCATCAATTCCAATTAAAGGATAAATGTGCCTCTTTGATGTGATTAGTTCGAATCAGAACGATTCATTTGAACTTTGGAGCAGTTTTTTTTTTTTTTTTTCAGATTATTATTACTTCTTTTATTATGCTATAGTTTTTGTCAAAGAATTCATACAATAAGATGTTGATTTCTGATAATCAGAAAAAGGGAGCTAGAAATTGCTTAACTCGGACCTAAACATATTCAAACTTCAACCCAAACCTAGGGCCTGATTGAGAAAGTGGTCGGGCACCATTCACTTCTAACGAATGGCAGCAAGAGCTATAATATTTATTTGGTGATCTCCGTCAATGAACAATGCTTTGATAGCAATTGTATTTCGTTCAAGTTTAAGCACATGACTTCTCCTTGGCTTTCACTTTGCGGCTCAGCATTCTTTCAATTTAGAAAATTAAAAAATCCAAAATAACCTCCAAAGTGTACTCGGCGACGAAGTCCATGTTTTGTGAGAGCTTCATTGCAGCAGAAGAACTTCCGATTGGGCTAGAGAAAAAATTTTGAAGAGATTTCTGTGAGAGGTGCATCGCTTGTGCTGGAGAAGAATATCTTATAGAAATTATTGTTCTGTACGCCGTGAAAACGGTCTTCTCCGCCTCGAAGAAAAGCTGTGAAATTTTTATTGTGTGCATCAGTGGAAATAATTTAATATAAAAGCTGTAAAGTGAGGCCTGTAAGCCATGAAAGCTGTAAAAAATAAAAGATAATGTCGTAGATATTTTTGTCTTTTAACTCTTGTAAAAACTGTAAATAATATTTTTTACCAAACAAGATTTTCAGCTTAACAATAATGACTTCATGCTACTGTTTTTTTTTTAAATTAAGTCTTAAGAAACTTTTTTAGAAAATAAAGTGGCCCCAAAGGAAGCCTTAATTCTCTAAGAACTTTGTATAAAATTGTTTCAAAATATATATTGAAAGGTCCTTTATGATAACTTGTCTTAATTGTAATATTTATTTTAAAAAAATTAGAGATTCCATTTATAAATTGCTCTTATCTTTTTTACAAAGAGACAATTTAGTAACATAATCTTAAAATTAAGAAAAAAAATTACACGTGCATATTAATTATGTACGAAAATTTGTGATGATAGAATAATAATTTAGCATCTTGATTAGATATGAAAATTCAACATGCACACAAATGATTCAAAATGTAACAGAAGAAAAATATCAATACATTTAATGTGAAAAAAGCAAGGTTTAGAAAGCCGGACCGGACGACCTGTTCGACCATGAACCGACCGTAGGTCCAGTTGCGATTGACATAAAAAAACTCTCCCGCAGATAATCACCAAAAGCCAGACTGAACCGACAGTTCAATCTCTAAACCAACAAATAGACTCCAATTCAAAAGAACTGTTTGGCTCACGGGCATTTACATTAATTTTATGTATTTTGCATATCTATCTCCTTCACTCTACTTTTTACATTTATACCATCTAAATCACTCATATCACATCAAAAACATCATTATTACGAAGAAATTTAATTTACTTACATACAATTCAATTTTTTTATTTATCTATCTAATACCCAAACACAATTTTTTTTTACATTCACACCATCAGATCATCCATATCACATAAAATATATCACTATCTTAATTTTTACAAAGTGAAATATGTATTTACATGCATAGATAAAATGACGTGTTAAAATTGAATTTTATGTGTTAGTTATTTAAATACATATTGATTGATTGGGATGTCAATCTTACGTATTGTCATTTTTAAATACATTTATGATTTTATAGGTCATCTAGTTCAACCTTTGAACCTTCAACCCCTCCTTCTACCAGTTCAATGTCTTGTCTCAACATTGGGAAAAACTCGAAAATGAAAAAAATCATGGGGTCTAGCTCAGTTAAAATGATTCACTATAAATTCACAAGTACAAAGATATACCTTTGCCCCACTAGTGAGCAAAAATGTTTATGATATTACACCAAATACAATGATTGTCTATATACAATATATTAAAAGATACGTTGTATTTTGAATACATCGGCTATGAGTAATTGCAGTTAGAAGTTGCTATCGGGTCTCCAATATATTGTGTTTGGGATACAGAGTTGCGCATTATTTGAGGTACTTTGCTACACAGGATACTTCGTTACTTAAAAGAGTTCACCAGAATACTTTGTTACCTAACAGAGCCCACCAGATTGCTTTGTTACTCAAAAAATTCCACCAACAACGGGAAGCAGAGGGGAGTGTAGTAGTGGTCAACGAGAACTAGCGATAGTCGAGGGTGGCCAGCTGGCAGTGGTCGACAGTAGTCACTGGCTACATAAGCCAGAAGTTATCATTAGTTCTTATATCGATAACATATTTAAAATTTAACTCATTCTCCTCCCCCTTCAAGTGAATAAAGGGGGTCTATTTATAGGCTCTAAATGTGTGGTATTTTAGTTCTTTGGTGAATAACTTCCCAAACCATATAATTTGATCACCCATATTGATTTCCCTTCATTATAAGAGTTTTTTTAAATGATTTGAGGTTCATAATAAATTAAATATTAAGAAACTTAGGTTTGTTGAATTTGTCTTATTAAGGCGCTCAGTATGATGGCCCAATCCACAATTGCGCAGATATTTATGTTCCTTAATATGCCAAAAACTTGTCCCAAATTATATTTAGCAACTAGTGAGAATAAATGTAATACGATTAAAGAAATAGTTTTCTCACTAGGGGTATTGCGCAAGTATACGTATTATTTCAAGTAATATAGAGTTTTCTTTAAAAACTTAGTATCGATCCCATGAGAAAGCCGAAAATAAGTAAACAATAAAAGAAAATACAGGAATTTTTTTACTTTAAGAAAACTTTACTAAAGAATGCAGCATCTATCTAAAGATGAAAATTAAGTTTACTAAATTCTACAATATGCAAATAAAAGTAAATGTAATGACTTAAACAATATATATAAAGAGAATTTCTCCTTGCCAATAATTCATAATCAGTGAATGATTTCAAAATTTGTTTAGAAACTTAAATGTGGTATTGTGACAAATAAGAGCATACATATTTCTTTACTTTTTTTCGAGTTATGTAAAAAATATAGATTAATCTAAAGTTAGTGTCGACATGTATAATAATGTTGGGTAGGTCCTAGTCTCTCACTCCTAGATTACCCAATGTGCACTCTCTATAGGATTTACTAGTGACCCTTATTTCCAATCTCTAGACCAAATTGATAAAAGAATCTAGTTTGTCCCTATAGAAATATCAATTTTATGCCCATAAAGCTTATCTCCCGATTTATTTGCATCACCTTTAAACCATCGTGACTGCTCTTTCCAAGGTAGAATGTGATACTTACAAGTCAATAAATCTTAGCCTTTTCGGGTCTATAAGTTTCTCAACAGGTTTTAACATAACAAGTGACTAATTTGTAAAGTAAATGAAGGATTAGTACAAATATCATCACAATTTTAGAAATAATAGTTCTAAAAAAAATCAAAATCACTTACTTAATTACTTCATATGGTACGGAGAAAGAAAAGAAAACTACTCACGAAAGAAAAGAAAACTACTCAAAGAAAACTACTCACGAAGCATGGGGATAACAAAAGAAAATATATTTATAAAACTCCAACTTAAAGTACAAAACATAAGCACAAAGATACAAATACTTATCTGGAATGTTCCCCCTAGCACTCCTTTGAAGTTCTTTGACTAACAACACTTACAAGACTCATAAACTCCAAAAATAACAAAGACTCACAAGGAAAACTTCTCAAACACTTAACACACTCACACACTATGAGACTCTATATGAGACTCTATAACTCTATAAATCTGACCCCATAGCTGTTTGAAATTAATCCATATTTATAGAGCTTCAAAAATAACCAAGGGTTGCTTCAGACATCTTTTTGAAATTCGACCTCAAACAATGATCTTCTAGAAAGCAATCATGGTGCCTATGCCCCCAACCATCGCGCCTAGGCTCTTGCCAATTTATGTATCGGGTTCCTAGGTGCCATATCAGCTGGTTTAGCACTTTTCTTCAATTTAGCCCGTTTTGCTTCTTTTTTATGTATTTTTGCTCCTTTTTACTCTTGTTAACCTCGCATTTGGTTGGGATTTAGTTTTTCCTCTTTGGTTGCCTAGAGTCTAGCCATAAGACTTTCCTGTTGACTATTCCTAGAAAATTAGAAGAGGAACCCTCACCTTTAAAAATTCTAAACTCCTCTTTGCTCAACTTGGAGTTCCCCATAGAGTTCTTGGAGTTCCCCATATTGGTCCTAACCTCTAACACTTAGTAGGTGGGGTAAATATAGAATAGCTCGAGATGAGTTCTCATAGGACTGCTTGCCCTTAAGGTTGACTCTAGGTGTTTTTCTAGAGCTAAGGCACTCACTTGCACTCACTCTCACTCACAATCACTTACAACCCTAAACCCAAATTTTCCTGACTTTGGTCCCTTGATCCTTTGGGAGACTCATGTTGATGCTCCCCTAAATCCACTAGTTCTAGGCTAGGATTTAGCTAAGACTAGTACATAAAGGACCCAAATGGGGTTTCCAATGGTCCATAGCTCATTTATGGTGGTTAGCTCCTCAATTCTACCCAAAATAACCAACTTGGAATTTTGCCCCAAATTACCTAGATAACCTTGGAGCCCTAAATTTGACCAAAATTCCCAAATCCATCCTAAATACCTATTCCCAAAATCACCCAAAATGTCTAAATTTGTCCAAAAATCATTTCAAACCTTTTGAAAATACCCAAATTACCCAAAACTACCCAAGAATGCCAAATTTACCAAACTACCTCCAAAATTGACAAAAATACAAAAACACCCTTGGCAACAAAAAATTGCCAAAATTACAAAAATACCCTTGGCACCCCAAACTTTCCCAAAACCTCCAAAATCACTCCAAATATTTCCAAAACCAATTTGGACCCTCCAAGTGAACCCAATTTTACCAATTTTACCATTTTGACCAAAACCCCTAAATTGCCTTTAAAGACCCAACTTTCCTAAATTTACCCAAAATGTCCATCAATTTGGTCCCAATTTCCCCCAATATCAATCCTAAACTCAAATTCACCTTCCATATGACCAATTTAAAATAAATCCAAACTTAATTGCCCCATGCATTGAGCCCAATTATCGTTTAGGTCAAATCCCCAAGTTTGGCTACATGACTTAATCTCACCAAATTGAACCCCATAGCCTACTCAATTTGCTACAATTGTGTTGAAAACTGTTCATAATAATCCTACACATCAAAACATGACCTTCAATTGGTCTTAGTAAAGCCTCAATTTCATTTAATTTTGACCTAAGTCCAAAAACCCCAATTTTGCCCCAAATTGGCCATACCTCAAAATTCCACCAAATTGATTATCTTAGCCCCAAAGTTGGCACCCAATTTATGTTGAAAACTCTTCACGACATTCCTATTGACCATTTTCAACAATCA
This sequence comes from Phalaenopsis equestris, assembly GCF_001263595.1. Lineage (NCBI taxonomy): Eukaryota > Viridiplantae > Streptophyta > Magnoliopsida > Asparagales > Orchidaceae > Phalaenopsis > Phalaenopsis equestris. Next base: position 107,755 of record NW_018165075.1, read on the forward strand.
ATTTGGACTTAGCCCAAGTCTAGCCCAATCTAGACTCAAGTCTAGTCCAACATGCCCAAAGTGACCAAATTTCCAAAATCCTTCAAATTGAACCCTGTTGACCTCACTTTTGGTTGAGGTCTAGAAACTTCTTTAGTAGCCTAGGTCTAGCCATAAAAC
>NW_018165075.1:108144-108826 GCF_001263595.1 Phalaenopsis equestris
TAAGACCAATACATAAGAACCCAAAATGGAGATTTCATTTATCCATGGTTCATTTAGAATGAATATCTATCCAATTCTACTTGAAATGCTCATCTTGGGTCTTTTGCCCAGACATCCCCAAGTTACCTAACTGCCCTTGGAACCCCTCTTTGACCCAAAATCTCAAAAATTCTAAAATTCTCAGAAAATGCCAATAAATCCCAGAAGTTCCTAATTTTATTTCTTTCAACTACCACATGACTCAATTTGACCAATTTGACAATATTTAACCAAAATCCCCAAATTATCCTTTAAAGACCCAAAATTCCCCAAATCCATCTCAAATATCTATCAATTTGATCTTAATTGACCCTAAATCTTGACCATGAGACTTAATCTCACTCAATTGAACCCATAGCCTAGCCAATTGGTCTTAACTAATATTGCAAAATCTTTACCACATTCTTACACATCAAAATCAACCATCAATTGGCCTTGATGAAGCCTCAAATCCATTTGATTTTGGCCTAAATCCAAAATTCCCAAAATGAGCCCTAATATTGGCTAACACCCCAAATTTCAACAATTGAATGCCTTAAACCTCAAATTGGCATCCAATTTTTGTTGAAAATCCTTTGTGAGGTAATTTGTGACCAAACACAATAATCAATTTGAGCTTAGTCCAAAGCTAGCTCAAGTTTGA
>NW_018165075.1:109444-109957 GCF_001263595.1 Phalaenopsis equestris
GGGTTAAATCAAGGTACTTGTCATACCACATGTCCATACCCTATGGTGCCATTTTTACTGATCATTATAAGCTTTAACCCTGATCCTACCCTTGGTTAGCCACTTTAACCCAAGCTAAAACCCAAAACCGTGAGCCCCCACATGGTTAATATCCAAATGCATGCCAAGAAGTCACCTCAACCCAAATTGAGCTAAGAGCTCCTCTATTTGACACCTAAGCAGTGGGGCTAACCCCTCAATTGGCCAGCCAAGCATCCCCTTGGCTAATTTCTATAAAATCTACCCCCCACGGCCATGAATAGGAAAGGGTAAAAAATTTTCACCAAGGCCTTCCAAACTCCTCAGAGAGCTTCCCTAAGAGACCCTTAGTACATTCCAATCCATTTCCCTCTCCCAATTCCACCATGGCAATCCAATTTTAAGCTTGAATTCCTGCCCGAAACCAGGACAAATCTTAATCCCAACCTACACAGCACCAAACTCCAAATAAATTGGCCCTACACCTTCACAACA
>NW_018165075.1:112148-112496 GCF_001263595.1 Phalaenopsis equestris
AATTTAGGGGTATAACTTTGGAAATCAATAATTTCACACCCTTATTTGATAGTCAAAATGATTTTTAAATGATCTTGATAATGATCACTTAAAGTTTTAAATCTTTTCAAAATCAATACACACACTGAATACATTCACTTAGGTCTTAAGGACTTAGTGGTGAACTTAAGTTGAAATCCACTTATTAATAGAGGATTAGAAAAAATCAACATAACCAAACTCTTTTGAAACACCACAAGTCCAATTAGGACAATACTATATTTACCATATGGATATGTTTGTCTCTTCAAGACGAGTAATTTAAAAAAATAATCATCAAAATCCATTAAGAAATGAGAAAGATATTAA
>NW_018165075.1:116360-120353 GCF_001263595.1 Phalaenopsis equestris
CCGACAACTTCTTACGGGCAAACCCCACACAAAAAATAGTGCCAACAAACCCCCAATTAAACTCAAAATCATTTCAATCCTTCACCAAAAATCTTCATTACAATGATCTACACAATGTTGATCAATCAATTGGGCTCAAGGTCATGGCTTTCTTAACCCAAACCAAACCTTTAGCCATTTTGACCCACATGGATCGCTTCACCAAAAATTGACCTAATCAAGCCAAATTGGCCAAACAAAAACCACCACAGCCGCTAAGCCCTTCCTTTGGACTAGGAAAAACCATACAAAACCCACCAAACCAAGCTATTAACCAATGGATCCCTAAATTAAGGGATTCATGCCCATATTTGGGCCTTAACCAAAAATTTTCCTCATCATCACTAAACCTTCGGGGTAAAACATAATTAAACACCCCCTGGCCTCCCTGAGCCAAGAAGTCACTGATCATTGACCAGCTACCACCTAGGTCTCCGGAAAACACCAACTCGAGAGGGCCAAAAATGGTCAAACACCCACTTAAGCCCATCCAAGCTGTCCCAATCCTATTGGATGCTTGGGGCCTTCTTACTTCCACCTAAGCAGTTGGGCTAACCCACTGGCTAGCCCAATTGAAGCCCCATGGCTCCCCTATTTAGACAGCCCACAGCTAGAGAGGAGGCTGAAACCAACCTTAACAAAACTCTGTCCAATTGATTCTAAACTCCCCCCTAAGCATAGAGAAGCTCAGCTACACTGTCCTCTTTGCCTAATTTCCCCTGTGCAACTCTAATTTTGAACTTGAAAATTAGGGCAGAAACATGATATTCACTAAAAATCCACCAAAATCAAATTAAACTCACCCACTCCATCACTAAATTGAGAGAGGAAGTTCCCCCATGAAAGCCCCCTCACCAGACCACTCTAACCCTGACTTTGATCAACACCCCAAATCAAGTTTGATCAATTTCATAACTGGACCCAAAGAGAGCTCAAATTGGTACTTGGAGGAGCTTTCTGAAGTCCACACAAAGTTTTAGAAGCAATTCCAGTGAGGTCTCACTTCTTGGATTAAGGTATTGAATCTTCCCCTTCTCCCGAGCTTAAATCTACTCTCCATGCTTATCTACTTGATTTCATAGCATGATTGATTGTCATATGGATGTGTTCCTCTAGGTCAGATGCGTCTTTAGAAACAAATCGCGCCTAATTTGGTTGAGTCTAGGCTGAGAAATTAGGGTTTGAAGGTGGACGGTTTTCAGCGCACACCAGTTAGGGACGAAGACCCTTAGCCGTCGGATCACGCGGTTCGTGGTTGGATGGATCAGATGGAGTCAAACAGCGTTTCGGTCCGTGAATGCACCGCCAACCAGGTGAAACGTGCTGAATCAGAGCTCGAAGCATGGCCCGTTTGACACTGCCGAGGTTGACATGGTTAAGTAGGAAAATAGGGAATTAAATAATTTATAAAATGCTTCATACCTTCAAAAATCCATATCTTGGTGTAGAAAAATCACAAAAATAAAATAAAAATACCCTTAGTGCTTAGTGAAGAGAGGAAAATGTTGTGGAAATAGTTTGAAGTTTAATTGATGAATATTTTATTTTTAATTAATTAGATACTGATTTGAGTCTTTTAATTCTTCATGCATGTAGACATTTCACCATGACCTGATATTTTGGCATGTTGTGCCTCTATCATGGGGAATATTCTCTGATTTTTCCAGAGTCAGAGAAGACCTATAGACAGAGATCCATATTTTCAAGTTTGTGTCTATTATTTGCATAAATTAATCATAATAATTTACATATTACTTAGAAAAATTTAAGAAAATTTTGGAAGGTTTATTGTGACTAGAGAACACTTTGGAAAATTTTTCATGAGTTAAGTCATTAAGAACACACCTAATTTGCACAAAACCCTAAAAAACAAAGGAAATTAATTTGGGAAAAATAAACATCTAAATCAATTAATTTTGATTCTAATTAATTTTGATTCTACACTATGATTTAAAGTTCAAAGAACTCCCCATAAAATTTTCAAAATATTTGGGGCTCATTTGATAGCTCAAATTGATTTTCTAAGTTAAATGACATTTTTGACACTAAAATAAATTTTAATAATTAAAATATAACTCAAAAAATTAAAAATATTAGTTTTGGGAGCTCTCTGTGATCAGAGAAATTGTTTAAAAATAAAATTGTAAATAAAATAAAAAGTTCATTTTTAAGCCTATTTTAAATATTTAAGTAATTAAAAATTAATAAAAATCACAATAAAAATTAAATATTTAAGTAATTAAAAATTAATAAAAATCACAAAATTAGTAAAATTCAGAGAAATGTTATAAATTGTTTCCTAAGCATTTAGGAGGAATTGGAATATTTTTTCTAATTTTCTAAGTGAAGATATTGAATTTTAAATATTAAAATAATTTTTAAAGGCTAAAAATGAATTTTTCTTAATTTTTCACTAAAAAAAATTATAATAATTTATAGAAAAATCAAAAAAATGTAAAATTTATTTCTCTGTGTTCCTTGACCTCAAAGAGATTTAATAAAAATAAAAAGCTTAATTTTCCACATTAAAAAAATTTTATAATTAATTAATGCTCCAGAACTTAAAATAATTTTAATAATTTAAATAGAACTCAAAAAATCATGAAATTTAGTCTAAGTGGTTCTCTAGTCCAATTCTACCTCCAGTAGAAATTTTAAGTGATTAGGCTTTACCTCGGTCAAGTTATGGAATTTTCTTTAAAAAAGCCTATTCTTGCATATAAATAATTATAAAAATTTTAAAATTTGAAAAATCACATTTTCTCCTCTGTTGTTTCAATTGACCCATGAGTGAGGTGGAATAAAAGTTCCAAAGTCATTTGAATTAAATTTGATAAATTATGAAGTGATAGAGCCTTAGGGGCAAAAGTGTAATTTTAGAAATTTAGCCTTAATTAACATTTAGGCTTAATTTAAGAAGGAAAAATGGGCAATCTTTGATCCTATTTAATATATTTGGATGATTGAAACACAAAATATTAATTGGTATGAATCAATCTCATTTTTTATTTGAAAGATAAATTTGAAATTTTTCCTAAGTTATCAAAATTTGGAAGTCTACCAAATTGAATGATCCTAGACTTAGGGGTATAGTTTTAGGTGTTAATAACTCACTAATTTAATACCCCTATCTGGTGTTCAAGTGACATTCTAATGTTTTGTTGATGAATTATTGTCACTTAAAATTTAATCTCTTTCAAAATGACTAAGACATCCATCGGGATTTTAAGGGCTTGGTGGTGACTTAAGCTAAATCAAATTTGGTTAAATAAAGATTAGAAAAGTGAATAAAAATTGAACACCTTCGAATCACTACAAGCCCAACTTAAAACTAAAATTGCCGAAGTGTCTTAATAACACTAACTTGCCCCTTTAAGGGTCTTCACATGCATAATTCTCAAATTGAATGATAAATGATAATTACCCTACTCTTAAGAATAATTGAAACATCACTGTTCATTGAACACTAGAAATATTTACAGGATGAATTATTAAGCAACATAATAAGTTTAAATGAGCTCGAGACTTTTCATCAGGCGGTGAGGGGAAAGCATGGACCTGCCTTTTTCTCCTGGCCTATTGGATACCTCGGAGGTCTAATATGTTTGATATGTTTTGTTTAATAAAATCATCATTAATCAAACCAATAAGGACTCGCCAAGATATAATCTAGGAACCTTATTTTTTTCCTGCTTTACATAAAATGCCCTTACATGCATTTTGAGTTTCAATTGGAGATGACGGGAAGACCATTCATGTATGCTTTTATTGTGATTTATTTACCTACATTTTTGGTTTCTTGTATCTTTTTTTTAGTATGTTACTGTACTTACTCACCTGCATGTATAATAAAAATACGAACTTGCATGTTAAACAAAGATGTCACCCTGCATGAAAACCAAAACTGCTAGGATAGCCACAAAACCAAAACCAAAACTAAAATCAAACAAGATA
>NW_018165075.1:120515-148853 GCF_001263595.1 Phalaenopsis equestris
TAAGTGAATCTAATAGAAAATAGTGGTACCAGAACGAGAGAACCGTAAGATCCTAACCAGTGTCGCTCTAATTATCTTTAACATGCCCCCATAAATTTTTTAATGAACTATAACCATAGGGTCATCTGATTTGACATCATAATTTGACACACTAGGAAACTTAAAGTCACCACGATGAGGAGCTTGGAGCTAGCATGGTGGGCAGCACGACCATCTTCAACAGCAAAACCTGTCTTCCCCAGCTAAACCATTTTCTTTCCTTAGATCTAAAACAACAAGACATAGGATTTTGAGGTTGTCTACTTATGCAACATAAATCCTTACCTCATCTTTAGGCTTTTGTACAACTCTATTGTACAATCTAAGCCCTAACTCGTTATAGGATTCCAAGGTTGTTGTTCGTCATAACCTAAATCCTCACATCTTTCAGGTTGTTTGTGTGATTCTTCCACACAAATGTAAGCCCTAAACTAAGAAAATTTATAGGATGAAACACTTAAATAATTTATCCTCAAAAGTAAAGCCAAATAATAGGATAGATTGGGAAGTCACCGAGGTTCTCCTCCGAATCTATGACATCCTATAGTTCTTCCTGCTTTGGATTCTACAATAAAATATTCCAAATTTGAGTTATTCCCATTTCACGCCTCTTTGTCCAATTTCGTTGAAAAGTCCTATCCTTTTGAACTCCTTGAAGATAATATTTTCTGATTTTTATTTAGAGTTTTCTTAGATGACTTCGATCATTTAAGATGTAATTAACTATAGGGGCTTGCCCTTATAAGAAGATTGTCCGAACCCAGCTTAATATAAACCTTATTTAATTCTTCATATTAAATAGGAGAATTTATCGACAAATAATTTATGGATTTTACCAAACGAATGTCATATATTTCTTAGTTTATTTGATTGAGCCTCATTCTCAAATCTTGTGTTTATCCTTCGGGATAAATACAGGGTTTGAGGTATAACGCTCCTTCATTTAAACTATGAAAAATATGGGGTTAGTTTTATTTCATATTTTTCTAAAACTTATTTATATGTAAATTAAAATGTCCTTCTGAAGTGGGCGACGAGATTTTGATTTTGGTTTTCATGCAGGGTGACATCGTTCGGCAGTTAAAAAGAAAAATGGACAAATACGTGTTTATGTCGACTTCAGAGATTTGAACAAAGTGTGTCCAAAAGATGAATTTTTGTTACAGATACCAAAAATGATTGTGGACATCGCTTCTATGCATGAAATCTTCTCTTTTATGGACGGATCGTCGGGATACAACCAAATCAAGATGGCTCCCGAAGATGAAGCACTTACAGCCTTCAGAACAATAATCGAGATTTTCTGCTACACAGTGATGCTGTTCGGCCTAAAGAATGCTAGAGCAACACACCAACGTGCAATGACAAAGAGTTTTAACGACCTCATTCACAATAAAGTGGAATGCTATGTGGATGATTTGGTCATCAAGAGCAAGCAAAAATTAGACCATTTGTACGATTTGAGGATCATGTTCGAACGGTTACGGCGATATGACCTTAAAATGAATCCCTTAAAGTGCGCCTTTGGCGTTACCTCTGGGAAGTTTCTTGGATTTGTTGTTCATCATCAAGGAATCAAGATCGAGCCACATAAGATTAAAGCTATCTTGGAAATGCCTCCGCCTAAAACCTTAAAGCAACTACATTCCTTCCAAGGAAAGTTGGCATATCTGAGACGCTTTATTTCTAATCTCTCAGGTAAGTGTCAGCCCTTCTCGGCATTAATTAAAAAGGATGCCAAATTTGTTTGGGAAGAGAAATGCCAACGGGCCTTCGTAATATTTAATGACACTTCTTGTCTTGGTAGCCCCTACCCCAGGGAAACCTTTGATACTGTATACTGTGGCCTTAGATGACTCTCTTGGAGCCTTCTTAGCCCAAGTCAATGACGAGGGTAAAGAAAACGCACTCTACTACTTGAGTCACCACCTAATACTGACGGTGATAAGGTATCCAACTATTGAGAAGCATTGTCTAGCCTTAAATTTTGCCGCCCAAAAGCTTAGCCTTAAATTTTTGCCGTCCAAAAGCTTAGACATTACATGCTGATGACCCGACCAACACTCTTCGGACGTCTAGCAAGATGGTCGATGATCTTATTATATTTTGATTTAACTTTTTTTTTCCCTCTGTGCTATCAAGGGACAGATTTTAACAGACTTTCTCACTGCACACCACTGCACACCCACTTCCAGTTGGGACTTCCAGTTGGGTCCCCTCTTAATGATGAGTTACCAGATGAACAAGTATTACAAATAAAACTCTCCAGTGTGCAACGTTGGGAGATGTACTTTGATGAAGTTTTGTCAGCGAGAAAAGAAAGAATCAGGCACAGTTATACCTGGCAAAACAGGATTTGGTTTGATCTTTATCACGCCAGATAAGGGTATGCTGAGGTTCTCATACCACCTGACAGAGCCAAGTACCAACAATGAAACAGAGTTTGAAGCCTTAATTACCAGATTGGAGTCAGCAATTTCAATGGTCATAACAGATATTGCCATCTATGGCGACCATCAGCTCGTCATCCAACAAGTCATCGAACAATACAAGATTTTAAAGCCAAGACTAGTATAATACCACCAGTACACCATAAAGTTGCTGGAACAGATCCCCAATGTGAATTTCTACCGGATTCCTAGGGAAGATAATGCCCATGTTGACGCTCTAGCAAAACTTGCTAAGGAGTTGGTATGTCCTCCGAAGGATTCCATTGATATCACAGTACATGGAAGACAAGTTTTGTCTTAAGTTGACCTCGACAATCTACACAAGGTTGGAAAGGAAAAAGAAATGATGGCTGTAGTTATTGATAACAATGAAGATTGGCGCAAGCCATTAATAGAATATTTGCATACTAGAAAGCTGCCAGAGGATAAGTCTGAGGCACATCACATTACAAAAAGGGCTATGCTTATGCTCTAGTGGGTGACATCCTCTATAAAAGATCGTTCGACTAGATGTGGCTACGATATTTGAGCAGAGTCAAAGCACAAAATATTGTCAAAGAATTACATGCCAAATTGTGTGGCTTTCACCAATTACGACCAAAGATGAAAATGAAGATAAAGATGCTCAGATATTATTGGTCAGCAATGATGTCCGACTGCATGGATACAACAATAAAATGTCACCAGTGTCAAGTACATGGGGTGGACTTGCACAAACCTTTGAATGTGTTGCACCCAACTGTCGCCTCGTGGTCATTCAAGTGTTGGGGCACAAACATAATAGGTCTGATAGACCCTCCATCCTCCAAAGGACATAGATTTACACTTGCTACTACAGAGTATTTCTCCAAATGGGCAGAGGCAGTACCGTTACGAGAGGTTACAACACAACAAGTTCTTCAATTCTTCAAAAGCCAAATCATCTACCGTTTCAGAGTATCGCGAAGAATAATTTCTGACAACAAGATAGCCTTTAAAAGCACCAAAGTCAACAATTTCGTCTAACGACATGAGATAGATTGAAGATACTCTACAATTTACTATCTCAGAGCAAATGGCCTGGCTGAAGCCTTCAATAAGATGTTGGTATAGATTTTAAAGAAAATACTGGATGAAAACAAAAGAGATTGGCATAAAAAGTTACTAGAAGCTTTGTGGGCTTATTGGATAACGTCCAGGACTCCCACTCAATGCACACCCTACATGCTCGTGTACGGGTCTAAGGTCGTACTACAATTAGAAGTTTAGACGTCGTCTCTCAAAGTCACTGTCACCAACCAACTTATAACGGAAGAAATTGCAAAACTCAAACTTGAAGAATTAGAGTCTTGAGGGAAAATGACTTGAAGAACAACAACATTTGGAACTTTACCAGGCAAAGATGGTACGAGATCATGACAAATTGGTTCACCCAAGGACATCCAAAGTTGGTGACCTTGTCCTCTTGCTCAAAAGACCCATTCTTGCACACCGCAAGATAAGTAGAAAATTCGAGCCAACTTGGGAGGGACCATTTGTCATTGAAAAGGTCTATGCAGGAGGAGCCTACCAGTTAGTGGATTTTCGAGGTGAAAGTCCCATGTTGTCGATGAACAGATGATATCTAAAGACATACTACGCAACCTGACATTGTTTGACATCACTTGATTTGAAATTTTGAAATTTAAATTGTTCTGAGGTTATCTATTTGGCCAAATTTCTGAGACCAGGTCCAAAATTTTGTAATAAAATCAACCTCAACATAATGAAAATTTCTAAAATTACACACTTCAATTTTCTTCTTTTTAAACTTGATATTCTACTAAATTAAATGAAATATACACATAAACAAATGGTTTTCTCACCAACATAAAACTAATTTTTTTTAAAATAAACACTTTATTTTGTTCTTGTTCATACTAAGTTTCAGCTCACTGATATTTTTCCTGTCGTCTACAGAGAAATGTCAGGTCAAAGGCTGATCTTTGCTTTTAAAGATGGCTGGAACCTCGCACTCAATAAAGAAATAGCACCGCAGTGTGGCACCATAGACTTTGACATAGACTTCATCCAAGTTGACATAGACTATGAGGGTCCTCTGATGGATGTGGTGAGCCGTCAAGAGAAAGAAGGGCTACTCTCACTGCTAAGGTTCAACACCAAAAATAGTTCCTCACTTAAGGGAAAAAATGTAATGGTACAACAAGACCCAATAGAGGGAACCAGTTGCCTACCATCCATGATAGCTACGCCGACCGGAGGCCTAGTCGCTGCCGATAATCAAAGACTTTCAGATGCACCAATATATAGGACTCAATGCAGAAACACTAGTGCCGAAAGCATAGGGCCTTCCTACGCGAAAAGAGGAAATGCCAGAAAGAGGCAGAGAAATTGCTCACCCCTATACTATAGGACTCAATGCAGAAACACTAGTGCCAAAAGCATAGGGCCTTCCTACGCGAAAAGAGGAAACGCCAGAAAGAGGCAGAGAAATTGCTCACCCCTATACCTGAAGGGGATATCTATGATTCGGGCATGAGAGCGACCTATTACAGCCTGCCTACTATAGACGATGAGTCAAGATTTGTTATAGAGCCAGAAATACCACCAGCTTTAGATGTTCTTTGTACGGGTTTCCCGACCTGGAACGCCGAGATACCAGCACGTACGTTCGCCACAGGGGCATTCGTGGACTGCCCGGACTGCAATCTCCTCCACCTGGAGTGCTACAGTAATTTAGAGGAATAGGTATCCTCTGATGATGGATTTTAGATCGCTGATTACCCGATGGATGCAGAACCATATGTCCCGTTGGGTACAGAGCCATATATCCCGTCAGATGCTGAGTCATACATTCTGTTGCAAATAGAGACAAGATTCCCGCCGACGTTGAAATGAGGGAACATCTCCGAAAACCACTGATCATCAGTACCACAGAATATTACAAGATGAGCAAGGTAAGCAAAAGGGACTTTGAATTCTATGAAGAAGTGCAAGGTAGGTTCATCAACATATTAGAAGGATTGGAGCTATACACCAAGGTCTTCTCTGAGACCAGTGAACAAAATATTCTCGACTGCATTTTTGATTTGAGAGATAGAAGTCGAGCAGACCTGCTAATGGAAAGAACCTATTCCGAGCCAAGAAAGTGGATGTGAGGAAATGATAGGATCACTATATAGTGCGGCTGCTGTTACAACTTTACTAATGATAGATAAGGAAATCCTCCTAGGATTCTGAGACACGATAAGGTGGACCCAATACATCCCATGATAAAGTGGATGATTAAAAGAATGGGCCAATGGGGCATATTGCCAGCTGACTTTATTCTTAACAGCTATATTATCAACATATATGATGAAGGAGACTGCATACCTCCACACATTGACCGTCATGACTTTGTAAAGCTTTTTTGCACGGTCTTATTCATGAGTAAGAGAAACATCCTATTTGGAAAATAAATAGATATTATTGGCCCTAGTGAATTTAGAGGGTCCGTGGAAATTTTGCTACCTATTGGTTCAATACTAGTTCTTAAAGGAAACAGAGCAGACGTCGCCAAACATTGCATTCCAGTGGTGCAACACCGCAGGGTGTCCGTGACTTTCTGAAGGATGGATAACAACAGATTGTCATACAGATTTCGATCAAACCCGGAGCTGGAAGAACTACTATCATACGAGATATGAGAGGGTTGCACCTCTAAGCACATGCAAAGGGAACTCTTGTCCTGGAGCATGGTTTAGAAGGTCAGGTCGATCAGGAGCTTGCCTCACTAGAGACAAAAGCTTAGAGGATTTCTTTTTACAGCATTTCTGTTACAACAGATTAGACATGCTCAGCCTATGATATCTACTTGGCATGTGATATTTTTGGATATACTTTGATGCAGTCATCATAATTATACTTTTTGAGGCTCTGGCCTACACTCAATCTATAACACATGTTAAAGCTGATTCATGAAATATTTTTCAAAAATTTCGTCTGTTTGTTCAATTGTTCTTTTCGGTGCGATGGATAAAAGCCACAAACCATACTTTTGTTTGAGATTACAATGAACAAAGAACAAAAAAATAAAAACTTAATAATAAAATTCAAATAAAACACTCTTTTAAAAATTAATCAACCCATAAAAATTAAATTTTGGTAAACATATTTTGAAAATTAAACATGATAAAAACAACAAGAAAAGAAAATAAATATGTTGAGTCGATTCTCTCAATTTTGAGGTTTCTTACTCTTTGCTCGCGTAGCACGACTATCCTTTAGCACGACTATCCTTGTCGCGTAGCACGACTATCCTTGTCTACATTAACTCTCCACATCCTTGTGAAATTTCACATTCTACACAAAAACTCACAAAATTTCGCACATTTTCCTCAATAATATTAGCCTTTTTCACAGGACACATATCTATGGGTTCAATACCACAAACTCTTTGTAACTTTCAATTCTCATTTTGGAATCAGTTCCTAATTTCTGATTCCCTCCTTTTGAGATCGGTCCCTAACTTCTGACTCTCTCTTGAGATAACTTTTAATTCTCATTTTGGAATCAGTCCTTAACTTCTGATTCCCTCCTTTTGAGGTTGGTCCTTAACTCTAACCCTCTTCTTGAGATTGATCCTTAACTTTCAATTCTCATTTTGGAATCATTTCCTAACTTTTGATTCCCTTGCTTCGAAGTCGGTCCCTAAATTTCGATCCCTTTTGTGAGATTGATACCTAAAATTTAATTCTCGTTTTGGAATCAGTCCTTAACTTCTGATTCCCTCCTTTCGAGGTTGGTCCCTATTTTCTGACTCTCTTTTGAGATTGATCCTTAACTTTCAATTCTCATTTTAGAATCAGTCCTTAACTTTTGATTCCCTCCTTTCAAGGTTGGTCTCTAACTTTTGACTCTCTCTTGAGATTTATCCTTAACTTTCAATTCTCATTTTGGAATCAGTCCTTAACTTCTGATTCCCTCCTTTCGAGGTTGGTCCCTAACTTCTGACTCTTTCTTGAGATTGATCCTTAACTTTCAATTCTTATTTTGGAATCAGTCCTTAACTTCTGATTCCCTCCTTTTGAGGTCAGTCCTTAACTTCCGATCCTCTTCTTGAAATTGATCCTAAACTTTCAATTCTCATTTTGGAATTAGTTCCTAACTTTTTATTCCCTCCTTTTGAGGTCGGTCCTTAACTTCCGACCCTCTTCTTGAGATTGATCCTTAACTTTCAATTTTCATTTTGGAATCTGTTCTTAACTTCTGATTCCCTCCTTCCGAGGTCAGTACCTAACATCCAATCCTCTTTTTGAGATTGACCCTTAGCTTTCAATTCTCATTTTGGAATCAGTTTCTAACTTCAGATTCCCTCGCTTCGAGGTCGGTCCCTAACTTCCGATCCTCTTTTTGAGATTGATACCTAAAATTTAATTCTCATTTCAGGATCAATTCCTAAATTTTGGTTCCCTTCTTTCGAGGTCGGTAACTAAATTCCAACTCTCTTTTTGGAATCAATACCTAAATTTCAATTCCCATCCTGAGATCATCCCTTACATACTGATTCCCATCCACTATAAAAACCTGAAACTTGATAAATCAAACCCACTCTCCAGTCCCCAGAGAGAGTTCCTACTTCTTGATTTTGATCAAATATTGATCTGTTAATTCCCCAATGGGAACAACTAGCACTTCATTCTACACTTCTTTCTAGGTCTGTCAACTTAGGAGACTGTGTTGGTTTTGTTGATCTCATCGGTCAACGCCAGTACGCGCGGTGTGCTTGCCCAACACACCACACCTATTGGGGGTCCATTTGTTGACCTCACTTTTCATTGATGTTTAATTTTTCCTCTTTAGTTGCCTAGGTTTTAGCCATAGGACTTTTCTGTTGACTATTCCTAGAAAACTAGAAGAGGGACCCTCATTTTAAGAAATTCTAAACTCCTCTTTGCTCAATTAGAAGAGGGTATAGCGAAAATTAAAAAAAATCCCTTAGTACCCCAAGGTTTACCAAAACCTCCAAAATCACTCCAAATGTTTCCAAAACCAATTTGGACCCTCCAATTGAACCCAATTTGACCAATTGACCATTTTGACCAAAACCCCCAAATTGCCTTTAAAGACCTAACTTTCCTAAATTCACCTCAAATGTCCATCAATTTAGCCCAAATTTCCCTCAATTTCAATTCTAAAACTCAAATTCACTAATTCACCTTCCATATGACCAATTTACACCACATCCAAGCTCAATTAGCCCATTCTTTGAACCCAATTTTGATCTAGGACCAATTTTGGTTACATGACTTAATCTCACAAAATTGAACCCCATAACCTACTCAATTTGTACAATTGTATTGAAAAATCTTCATAAAAATCCTACACATCAAACTTGACCTTCAATTGGCCTTGGTGAAGCCTCAATTTCATTTAATTTTGACCTAAGTCCAAAAACCCCAATTTTGCCCCAAATTGGCCATACCTCAAAATTCCACCGAATTGATTATGTTAGCCCCAAAATTGGCACCCAATTTATGTTGAAAACTCTTCATGACTTCCTATTGACCATTTTCAAAAATCAATTTGGACTTAGCCCAAGCCTAGCCCAATCTAGACTCAAGTCTAGCCCAACATGCCCAAAGTGACCAAATTTCCAAAATCCTTTAAATTGAACCCCCAATTAAACTCAAAATCATTTCAATCCTTCACCAAAACTCTTCATTAAAATCATCTACACAATTTTGATCAATCAATTGGGCTCAAGATCATGGCTAGCCTAACCCAAACATAACCTTTAGCCATTTTGACCCACATGAACCCCTTCACCAAAAATTTACCTAATCAAGCCAAATTGGCTAACCAAATGCCAAACAAAGACCACCACGACCACTAAGCCCTTCCTTTGGAACAATCTAAACCATACAAAACCCACCAAACCAAGCTATGGACCAATGGATCCCTAAATTAAAGGATTCATGCCCATTTTTGGGCCTTACCCAAAAATCTCCCTCATCATCACTAACTGTTGGGGGTAAAACATAATTTAGCACCCCCTGGCCTCCTTGAGCCAAGAAGTGACAGATCATTGGCCAGCCACTACCTAGGTCACCAGAAAACACTAACCTGAGAAGGCCAAAAAATGGTCAAACTCCCACTTAAGCCCATCCAAGCTGTCCCAATCCTATTGGATGCTTGGGGCCCTCTTACTTCCACCCAAGCAGTTGGGCTAACCCACTGGCTAGCCCACTGGCCCACCACCATCTATTTGCATAAATTAATCATAAAAAATTTGCATATTGCTTAGAAAAATCTAAGAAAATTTTAAAAGGTTTATTGTGATCGGAGAACCCTTTCAAAAAATTTTCATGAGTTAAGTCATTAAGAACACACCTAATTTGCACAAAACCCTAAAACACAAAGGAAACTAATTTGGGAAAAATAAACATCTAAATGACTTGATTTTAATTCTACACTGTGATTTAAAGTTCAGAGAACTCCCCATAAAATGTTCAAAACATTTGGAGTTCATTTGATAACTTAACTTGATTTTCTAAGTTAAATGGAATTTTTGACACTAAAATGATTTTTGATAATTAAAATATAACTCAAAAAATTATAAAAATTGGTTTTTGGAGCTCTCTGTGATCAGAGAAATTTTCTAAAAATAAAATTGTAAATAAAATAAAAACTTCATTTTTAAGGCTATTTTGAATATTTAAATAATTAAAAATTAATAAATATCACAAAACAAGTAAAATTCATGAAAATGTTCTAAATTATTTTCTTAGCATTTAAGAGCAATTGGAATATTTTTCCTAATTTTCTATATGAAGATATTGAATTTTAAAGCTTAAAATAATTTTAAAGGCTAAAAAATGAATTTTTTTCAATCTTTCACTTAAAAAATTCTAATAATTCAAAGAAAAATAAGAAAAATATAAAATTTGTTTCTCTATGTTACTTAACCTTAAAGAGATTTAATAAAAATATAAAGCTTAATTTTCCACATTAAAAATATTTTTTAATTAATTAATTCTTCAAAAACTAAAATAATTTTAATAATTCAAATAGAATCCAGAAAATTGTAAAATTTGGTCTAAGTTGTTCTCTAGTCCAAGTCTACATGGAGTAAAAATTTCAATTGATTAGGCTTTGCCTTGGTCAAGTTATGGAATTTTCTTTGAAAAATCCTATTCTTGCCTATAAATAATTATAGAAATTAAATTAAAATTTGAAAAATCACATTTTCTCCTATGATGTTTTACTTGGCCCATGAGTGGGGTGGAATAAAAGTTTTGAAGTCATTTGAATTAAATTTGATAAATTATGAAGTGATAGAGTCTTAGGAGCAAAAGCGTAATTTTAGAAATTATTTAGGTTTAATTCAAGAAAGAAAAATGGGTAATATTTGATCCTAATTAACATAATTGGATGATTGAAACATAAAGGATTAATTGGTAGGAATCATTCTCATTTTTTAATTGAAAGATAATTTTGAAATTTTTCCTAGGTTATCAAAATTTGGAAGTCTACCAAATTGAATGATCATAGAATTAGGGGTATAGTTTTGGGTGTTAATAACTCACTAATTTATTACCCGTATCATGTGTTCAAGTGACATTCAAATGTTTTGTTGATGAATTATTGTCACTTAAAATTTATTCTCTTTCAAAATGATTAAGACATCCATCAGGATCTTAAGGGCTTGGTGGTGACTTAAGCTAAATCAAATTTGGTTAAATGAAGATTAGAAAAGTGAATAAAAATTGAACACCATTGAAACACTACAAGCCCAACTTAAAACAAAAATTGGCCAAGTGTCTTAATAACACTAACTCACCCCTTTAAGGGTCTTCACCTGCATCATTCTCAAATTGAATGATAAATGATAATCACCCTACTCTTAAGGATAATTGAAACATCACCGTTCATTGAACACTAGAAATATTTATAGGATGGATTATTAAGCAACATAATAAGTTTAAATGTGCTCGAGACTTTTCACAGGGCGGTGAGGGGAAAACATGGACGTGCCTTTTTCTCCTGACCTGTTGGATAACTTGGAGGTCTACTAAGCTTGATATGTTTTGCTTAATAAAATCATGCTTAATAAAACCAATAAGGACTCACCAAGATATAATCTAGGAACCTTATTTTTTTCCCGCTTTACATAAAATGCCCTTACATGCATTTTGAGTTTCAGTTGGAGATGACGGGAAGACCATTCAGATACGCTTTTATTGTGATTTATTTACCTGCATTTTTGGTTTCCCGTTCATTTTTTTAGTACGTTATTGTACTTACTCACTAGCATGTATAACCAAAATACGAACTTGCTAGCTAAACAACGATGTCACCCTGCATGAAAACTAAAACTGCTAGGATAGCCGCAAAACCAAAACTAAAACTAAAATCAACCAAGATAAATTCACCACCACAATATTCAAAATATAATTCAATACAAAATTTAATCACAAACATTACAAAACAATAACTGAAACTAAATTAAGATGTCTCTATTGGATGATCGGGAATGCCTTGGAGGAGGTAGCCTACCGTTGCTAACGAGGCTTCCCACAGTCTAAATGAAAGTACAAAACTCAGTAAGTTGAGTTTAGTAAATTCTTTTGAACTAAGTAAATCCAATAAAAAAAAGTTATACCGGAACGAGGGAACCGTATGATCCTAACCGGTGTCACTCTAATCAACTTTAACATGCCCCCATAAATTTTTTAAAGAACTATAACCGTATGGCCATCTGATTTGACATCATAATTTGACACACTAGAAAACATAAACTCGCCACGATGAGGAGCTTGGAGCTAGCATGGTGGGAAACACGCCCATCTTCAACACCAAAACCTATATTCCCTAGCTAAATCATTTTCTTTCCTTAGAACTAAAACAACAAGCCAAAGGATTTCAAGGTTGTCTGCTTATGTAACATAAATCCTCACCTCATCTTTAGATTGTAAAGCTCTGCTATACAATCTAAGCCCTAATTTGTCTTAGGATTCCGAGGTTGTCGTTCTTTATGACCTAAATCCTCACATCTTTTGCGCTATGTGTGTGATTCTTCCACACAAATGTCTTAAACTAATAAAATTTACAGGGTGAAACACTTAAATAAATTTTCCTTAAAACTAAAGGTAAACAATAAGATAGACTAGAAAGTCATCGTGGTTCTCCTCGAGATCAATGACATCTCCTAGTTCTTCCTCCTTTGGATTCTACAATAAAATGTTCCAAATTTGAGTCATTCCCATTTCACGCCTCTTTGTCCAATTTCATTAAAAAGTCCTATCTTTTTGAACTCCTTGAAGATAATGTTTCCTGATTTTTATCGAGAGTTTTCTTAGATGACTTCAATCATTTAATATCTAATTAACTATAGCGGCTTGCCCTTTTAGGAAGCTTGTCCGAACCTAGCTTAATATAAACCCTATTTAATTCTTCGTATTAAATAGTGCAATTTGTCGGCAAATAAAACGGTTTCACAGACTAAACGGATGTCATATATTTCTTAGTTTATTTGATCGAGCTTCATCCTCAAATCTTGTGTTTATCCTTCTGGATAGATACAAAGTTTGAGGTATAGCGCTCCTTCATTTAAACTATGAAAAATATGGGGTCAGTTTGTTTTCATTTTTTTTAAAACTTATATATATATATATATATATATACATATTAAAATGTCCTTCCGAAGCGGGCGATGGGATTTCAATTTCAGTGACCGACAGCTTCCAACGGGCAACTCCTCAACTTTTTAGTGTCGATAACTCTTAAACTCTTTCTTGCGGCACCTACAACCAAAAACATAAAAATACCCTTCATTAAAACATAATATCCTAAAATATTGAGCATAAAATTTGCATAAAAAATAGGTAATTTTATGGTGGATCAATTCCCCCAAACTTAAACGTTATTTGCCCTCAAGTAACCTTTCTCATTATATACAAAAAATATAACTTATGGAAGTGAGCTTTACTTGAATATTTCTATAGTTTTTATTTTATAAAACCAATAGTGAAACGTTAGAAAAATTTTTAATAACATAGGTTAAAACAAGAAAATAAAAATATTTAGAAGTCAAGTTTAAGAATTCTAATTTTATAATTATTTTAAGAATAATTATAATTTGTCATATTAAAGAGATTCAGAAAAAATTATATAAAAAAGAGCATCATGGGAACTTTATTAGTAAGGATGCTAATACTTCATAAATAAGTTTAGCAATGTAATTAAGCCTCTTTACTTAAGATGATTTAAGTGAAGCCAATTTTTGATTAGTTATCTCTTCAAGCTTCTCCTAACATTTATTTTACTTTTTGCTTTTCTTTTCTTTTTCTTTTTCTTTACTTTTTCTTTCAGGATCATTTTCAATCTTTTTTTTTTTTTCTTTTCATGTCATGTGATAATTACTATATCTGGATAGCCTTTAAAGATTTTGAACTGCACCATTCTCTTCTTAAAGTTAAAACCTTTTCACATTTCCTTACTTGATATTTTGTATTAGACTTGAAAAATATTTTTCATAAAATCTCAATTCTTTCTTTTCAAATAAAAATCCAAGATCTTTAACTTTCTCAAAAATATAATTTTCTTTATTTTAAATAGGAAAAACAAAATTTAATACTCTTATACTAAATATCTCAAATCCAGAATTAATCTTATTATTAAAAATTTTTTACTTAAGTTTACTAAATTATTTCTAAAATAAAAAATATAGTTATCTCAACTATCTCAACATACCGTAGGTTATATTAAAATAATTTTTAAAAATATGTTTCGCTTAGTAAAATTAAGATTTAGTTTCAAAAATTTTCTCCCTTCTCCCAAACTTAAGTTTTAAATTAGTTTAGACAGTTAAGTTTATAATAAGCATGGATAAATAGATAAATTTAAAATTACTAAGCAGGAGAACATACATGTACAGTTAATAAAGAACAAGTGCAGAGTAGTAGATAATTTATTTAAAAGAAGATATATCATAAAAATTTGCAATGTAAAAGAACTACTCTAACACATATCTAGTTCTAAGAAAAAGAGTAACAAAAGTAGCAGTGAAAATAAAGTATAGAGCAACAAAATATAGAGCAACAAAACATACAAACAAAACATACATACTAGTCCAACATAAGAAAGATCTAGAAATCATAACTACTACAAATTATGAAACAAATCTAATCCTCTTCCTCCTCCTCATTATCATCATAATCAAAGGGAATATTATCATCCATAAATCTGTGACTCTCAAAAGGTGTAAATTGAGGGCAAGTATGAAATTTAACTATATGGTATCCCTTCATGAATTTCACTGTTGCCTCATCATAATGAGTATCATAGTCGCTATTCCTTCTAACAAAATTCGTCCTATGATCAAACTTGTTGTCCATATCCTTCATTTAACACTACATTAAGAACATATCATTATGGTGTTCCAAATATCTTTCACTAAACACATTCTAGAATCCAGATGGAGGTTCTGTTGCAGTAGAAGTAGAAGGTCTAGAAGTAGGAGGCCTAGAAGTAGGAGCAAAATGTGCACCTTGAACTCTATCTCTAGGTCATCCATATATATCACATTAGTTTTCCCAATTGGCTTAGGTGGCTTCAACTACTCTTCCTAATGTTCAAACTTAACTCTAGAGTCATTGCAAATAGTAAATATCAACGATAGAAATCTAAGACTTAAAGTCGTACTAGCTCTTGCAGAAGAACTAATAGCATCATAAATAAGAGCACCCACATCTATAGGTTTTCTTTCTTAAATGTAGTACATTAAAATAGCTCTTTCTCTAGTCACTTCACTTAAATGATTTGAAGGAAGGAGGCAAGTAGAAAAAAAATAATGTCATGCCTTTGAAGAGGCATTGAGCTTGGAAGAAGAAAAAATTACCTTTCAATCATTTCAAATCTTCCAGGCTCCACAAACATCAATCCAATTTACGATAATCTGATCTAACTCTTCCTCAGATGGAATGAACTTTATATAGAAACAATCAATCTCAGGTGGCAAACCATATATCACATTGATTCTCTCAACAGTAAACTCTACTCCTTTTCCTTGAACAAACACTTTGTTATCATCTGCTTCAGGTAAATTTGCATAAAATTCTCTAACCACAACTATGATGGCAACAACAGTAAAGTAATAGAAACTCTCCTATTGATGTGCCATAATAATATTCTCTATATCTCCTCCAGGTCGATAAAATCTTTGTTCCACAATAAACTTACTTAAAGAAGCAAATTCATTGTAAAAAATTGGTGCACTTACATTGACAAATTTGGCACCGTCAAAGGATTTTTTTCCTCTTCCTCTCTTTATCTTAAGATCCATCTAAAATAAATTTGAAGAAAAATTTCAACGAATTTCAAAATCAAGAAAAAGGCTTCCTATAAGCTTTTTCAAGCTAACAAAGCTTAGATCCATGAATTTTTCACCGCTAAATCAAATATTTTTTCATATTTTTGGTCTCTACCCAATGTATGAAATTTCCATGGTGAAATCGCAAAATAACTATGCCAAAATGTAGATCTAACCTCGAGAAGATGAAATATAGTGTTTTTAAGCCAATAAACTTGAAGATTTGAGCTCTATGAAGCACCCTAGGGCTATTTTTATGAAAAATGGAGGAAGAAGGTGCTTGGGCATTAAAAATTGCGTGGGTTCAGTTTAAAATGAGAAAAATTTGAGTTTCGGTCTGTTCAAGTGAGCCAGAGCTTAGGCACGAGTTTTAGCGCCTAGGCGCCATGTTGTGTGGATAGTCTAGTGCTTAGGTGCCAAACCTAAAATTTTTCTTTCCTTGAGTTTTAAGTGTAACACAACAAGACTAAGCCATTCAAACAAAAATTTAACATCACACTTTATGTTTATTATGTCCCCAACATCTTCTAATTACCAATTTTCAATTCATACTTAAATCCAACATTCTAACACAGAGGCTTAAACAAACATAACTTACATTTAACTTTCAAATATCAATACAATATCACATACAAACACAATTTTATACAAATCAACACAAGCAAACTAACACACAATCAACAACAAAATAAAGTAGCACACGTAACACATCCTTTACTAAAGAAAACAAACACAAAGTACAAACATACGAATCCTATTCTAATGATCAATCCCTGATGATCTCATTCTCGTCACCCTTTTCACATGCCAAATATGTATGATCAAACAAGTAGAAGACAAGGGCGCGAGGAAATTCCGTAGTCTCCCTTTCATGCATGGCTACCCGAGCATCTTGATAACTAGCCAAGTGATCAGATTGAAGTTTCATCTGCCACTCCAAGTGCTCGTACTGGTGATACATCTCATGCAACTTATTGTGTAGATTGGAAAGTTTTCCTCTTCAATCTTCCCTTCAATCTTCCCCAACTTGCTCATTTCCTTCTCCAAACTCAGCACTAAGAATCCATTCAAATAAGTTTGGGCATCATTATGCACAAAATTTTTTGACTCTGTTCTGTCTATTCTCCATCGAAGCATGTAAGATCTCTGAACCTTTCTAAACTCTCTTCTCTAGTCAAAATTTTGAACGAATGAAGATTAGGGACGAAGGTTAGGCAGTTTTGTAGAGAAGACATGGAGAAAAACTACTTTAGGGAGGTTTTCCCACATACAGAAACTATGGCGCCTAGGCGCCAGCATCACAGGACTGGCACTTAGGCGCCATTTATTGGCGCCTAAGCGCTAGTATCCAAGTGAACATTAATTCACCTAATGTCAAATTTGATCAATTTCCAAACATGTTTAGTACTTTAAATAGTGTTAAAAATAATGCTACTAAACCAAAGGATAGTCACGATACTACACAATAACAAATATAAATAACATCACACTGATAACTATGGGCTGCCTCTCGCAAAGCGCTTGGTTTAACACCGTCAGCCAAACGTATCCAAATGTTTTACTCAGATAGACTCATCATCAAAGTCTCTTTATAATAGATCTTGTTTTCTCCAATGTAAGTCTTCAACCTATGTTCATTTACTTTGGTTATATGTATAATTTTTTTATCTTTAATCTCCACAGCCCCATAAGAATAAATTTTTGTCACAATATATGACCCCACCCAAATAGACTTAAATTTTTCAAGAAATAATTTCAATCATGTATTGTATAATAAAACTTCTTGTCTAGGCTCAAAATTCTTTCTTAAACTCTTTTGATCATGCCAAATTTTCATCTTTTCTTTTTAAATTCAAGCATTTTCATAAGATTCATTCCTAATTTCCTCAAGCTCATTCAATTGCAATAATCATTTTTCTCCAACATCTTTTAAATTATAATTAAATTCTTTTATCGCCCAATAAACTTTATGCTCCAACTCAACTGGTAAATGAAAATATTTTCCGAATATGTGCGTATATGGAGACATTCCTACAAGAGTTTTATAAACAATCCTATAGCCCATAATGCAAAATCAAGTCTATCAGACCAATCAACTCTTTTAGGATTCCTAGTTTTCTACAAAATTCTTTTGATTTCACGATTTGTTACTTCTACTAATCCACTAGTCTGAGGGTGATAAGTTGTGGCAATCCGAAGTTTAATTTCATGTTTTCTAAGCAAAGGGACCATTCTAAAATTCTTAAAGTGACTTCCCCTATCAGTAATGATCACTCTTAACATTCTAAATCTAGTAAAAATATTTTTGTTTAAAAATTTTGCGACACTCACAACATCACAATGAGGAAAGGCTATCACTTCAATCCATTTAGACACATAGTCCACAACTAATAAGAAATAAATATTTTTGAAGATGGTACAAATGGTCTCATAAAATCTAAACCCCACACATCAAAAATTTCAACTTCTAAAGAAAAATTTTGGGTCATTTCACTTCTTTTAGAAATATTGCCTATTTTTTGACATCGATCATAAGTTTTCACAAAATTATTAACATTATTAAACAATGTAGGCCAATAAAATCCAGAGTGTAAAATTTTAAATGTTGTTTTATCCATTCTAAAGTGTCTCCCAAATTCAAATTTATGATATTTTTGTATAATTTCAAGGGTTTCATTAATTGGTACACATCTTTCAATGACTGAATCATGATATTTCTTATATAAATAAGGATCATCCCAAAAGCAAAACCTTGAATCATACATAATTTTTTTTTTCTGGTGGCTTCTGAGTTAGTATGGTAGAATATTACTAGGTAGTTAACTATATCTGCATACCACGGTATATACCACTCAACAACATTATAGAGTTGTTCATCAAGAAAATTCTCATTTATGTTATCTTCTTTGTTCTTTTCTTTTCCATGTTCATGTCTTAATAGATGATCAACAATTTGATTATTAGCTCTTTTCCTATCTTCTATCTTTAAATCAAATTCTTACAAAAGAAGGACCCATCTGATAAATCTTGGTTTCACATCTTTTTTTGACATAAGATATTTAATGGCGTAATGATCAGTATGCATAATGCATTTATCTCCAAGTAAATATGACCTAAATTTATCAAAAGCATATACTAGTCAACAACTCTTTTTCAGTTGTCGTGATTAATTTGAGCTTCATTATGAGTTTTGTTGGCGTAATATATAACTTCAAGGATCTCATCATATTTTTGTCCGAAAACAACTCCAATAGCATAATCACTTGCATGACACATTAATTCAAGGGGTTTTTCCCAGTTAGGTGAAACAATGATAGATGCAGTAATTAAATTTTGCTTTATTTAATTGAAAGCTTTAAGACAATAATTATTAAAATCAAACTTATTATCTTTTTCTAAAAGATGGTAAAGAGGCTTGTCAATTCTAGAAAAGTCTTTAATATACCTCGTATAAAATTCAACATGTCCTAGAAAACTTCTTACAGCAGTTACTGAATTAGAAGGTTGTAATTCAACAATAATGCGAATTTTTACTTCATCCACTTCTATATAATTTTTAGAAATTTTATGTCCCAATACAATCCATCCTGTGACCATAAATTGACATTTTTCTAAATTGAGAATTAAATTTGTTTTTTCACAGAATTTTAGAACCTTTGCTAAAAGATCAAAGCATGAATTAAAAGAAGATCCAAAAATTGAAAAATCATCCATAAACACTTCGATTCCTTTTTCAATTAATTCATAGAAAATTGACATTATACACTTTTAAAAAGTTGCAGGCGTGTTGCATAAACCAAAGGGGATTCCTCTAAAACCAAAAGTTTCATGTGAACTTGTAAATGTAGTCTTTTCTTAATCCTCTGGAGCAATAACTACTTGGTGGTAACAAGAATATCATTCCAAAAAGCAAAAGTATTCATATCCTTCTAGTCTATCCAACATTTGGTCCAAGAAAAGTAAAGGAAAGTGATCCTTCATAGTGGTGGTATTTAATTTTTGGTAGTCAATACAAATTCATCATCCAATGACTTACCTTGTTGGAATTAATTCGTTCTTTTCATTTATGACAACAGTCACTCCTCCTTTCTTAAGAAAGCAGTGAATAGGACTAACCCATGCACTATATGAAATTAGATCAATAATCCCATCATCCAAACACTTTAAAATTTCTTTTTTTACCACTTCTTTCATCATAGGATTTAATCACGTTTGAGCATTGTTGACCTCAATTTTGACTGAGGTCTAGTTTCCTCCTTAGTAGCCTAGGGTCTAGCCATAAGGCTTTCCTGTTGACTAATCCTAAAGGACTAGTAAAGGAACCCTCACCATTAGAAACTCTAAACTCTTATTTGCTCAATTTAAAGTTCCACATATTAATCCTAACCTTTAACATATAGTAGGTGGGGCTAGTATGAGGGAGCTCAAAGGGAGTCCCCATAGGATTGTTTGGCCTTAGGGTGGACCCTGGATGGTGTGGCCATGGTCAGTCTCACACACACACTTGATACCTCCCACTTACACTCACAACCTCAGTCTTTAGTTAAATATGCTTAGTTGGTCCCTTAACATTTGGGAAACTCATGTAGATGGTCCCCTAGGCCACTAGCCCTAGGCTAGGGTTTAGCTAAGACCAATACATGTAGGACCCAAAGTACGGAATTCTATTGGTCCATGGCTTAAGTAGAGTGGTTGTGTGGTTGGCAACCCCAATCCTACCAAAATACCTAATTTAGCCTTTTGCCCCGAAAACCTACCACAATTTACAAAACTACCCTTAAAACCCCAATTTTGACCAAAATCCCAAAAATTACCCAAAATACCCAACTTTGTTCAAAAATCATTTCAAACTATTTTAAACCTCCCAAATTGTCCAAAATAACCCAAAAATTTCAAAATTACCAAAATAACCCTAATTTTGTCAAAATTACAAAAATACCGCTCGTGACCCAAATTGTCCCAAAACCTTCAAAATCATTTCAAATGTCCCCAAATCCATTTGAAACACTCCTTTGAGCCCAATTTGATCAATCTGACTAATTTTAACCAAAAGCCCCAAATTGCTCTCAAAGGTCCAATTACCCCAATTCACCCCTAATGTCCACCAATTTTATCTCAATTTGCCCCAATTACAATTTCAAACTTAAATTAATCATGCTTAAAATTTATTGGAACCAAATCCAAGTTCAATTGGACCTAATTTCAAACTTAAATGCTAAGCCTAATTGAAAATTCCCAATTTGACCCTAAAATTTCATCAAATTGAAACCTCAAACCTATCCAATTGCCCCAATTTTGAATCCTAAACTCTTTACAACACTCCCTCATATCAAATTGAATTTTCAATTGGCCTTTGTCAAGCTTCAATTTCACTTAAATTCAACTTTCCCCAAACTCCAAATTCTACCAAATTGAACTTTATAACACCAAAATTTCCACTCAATTGGTATCCAAAACTCAGAATGGCAATCCCTTGGACAAATTTAAACCATCAATTGTGTCTAACAAAAGCTCTAGTCCAATCCATACCTAAGCTTATCCCAAATGCACAAAAATTGGCCATTAGCCAAAATCCATCACATTGAGCTTCCAATTCAACTCAAAATCACTCAATTCTTTTTCTAAACTCCTTGTGCCATGACTAGCTCGACCCAAACCCAACTTCAAGCCAAAATGCCCAAAATTGAACCCATGCTCTAACGTTGACTAAACCAAATCAAATTGATAAAGCCAAAGCCACCACAACCACGCTTTTGACCCTAGTGACAAGGCTGCACCCACCTAGCCTACCCTAAATGAGCCATGGAACAATGGTCCCTTGATTTAAAGGATCTCCTCCCATATTTGGCTAAACCCAAAGATATTTGTCATCAAGCCTTAACCATTGAGAGTTAATCAACATTAACCCTCTCACTGGCTCACCTAGCCACCCAACCACCTTCTCTGCCCTGACTAGCCGGCCTAGTGGCTGGAAAACCCCAAATAGAGAGAGCTCTCTCACCCAAATGCACTCAAATTCACCCATCCAAGCTGGCTCACCCAAATGCACTCAAATGACCAAGGCCACACCATCATTTCATTCAACTTATACTTAGAGCTTACACTAGAGGAAACTAACACATTGAGGACGTTTTTGGGACTCCACTGAAGCTTCCACAAGTACCAATTAAGGTCTCACCCCTTGGGAAAATGTATAGACCATTAACCCTAATTTGAGCTCAGTTTCACCAATTTTGAAGTGAAGTTTGATTTCATAGCATTGTAACCGTTTAGATGTATTTACCTTGAGTAGATGAAGGTGTAGGAACAAATCCCATGTGATTTGGTTGAGTATCGAGAGAGATCTTAGTGTTTGAAGTCATGTGGCTCACGGGTTCTGGCCACTGGGGACGATGACCCACAGTCTTCCAAATGCACGTGTATTAAATGGAAGGCCAGGATGCCATCGGACGAGCAGACGAGGTGAAACAGCGGGATAACGAGACACTGAGGTGGCTGACAACGTCAAATGGTGAAGCACCGTGTGGAGACTTTGGATATATCTAGGATGACGCGGCGCCACCTGGATAAGTAGATAAATACGATTTAAATGATTTAAATAAGCGTCAGACCTTCAAAAATCTATATCATTGCATAACAAAATCATAAAAATAAAATAAAAATGTCCTTTTGCTCAGTGAATAGAGGAGAATAATGTGGACCAAAAATAAAAGTTATTTGATGAGTCTTTAATTTTTAATTAATTAAATAGCCTCTGAGGTATTTTAATTTTAGTTGATTAAATATTATTCATCAAAGCTTGAAACTTTGGGGGTTCATTCAGTACGGCAGAGGGGATGTTCTCTGATTTTTCCAATGTCAGAGAGTATCTCTATGCATGTAACCCTAATTTCCAAGCTTGGGTGGCTATTTTGGCTTAAATTAATTGTAAAAATTAAAATATCACTTGAAAAATTATGACATGAATTTATTAGGATCACTGCAATTATAAAAGCTTGGAAAAAATGTCAAGATAGTTTGAATAATTTTGTGTATTTTTGTAACTAGCTAAATTTCTAAAACTTGTATTAATTTATTTGAATTACATTTTATTTAAAAATTAATTAAATTAATTTCAAATTATGTAAAAAAATCTTGCTAACTCAATGTAAAAATTTGAAATTTATTTAATTAATTTTACATTTTCAAGTTGACTTTCTAAGATAATTTTTGTTTTTGTACAAAAATAATTATATTAAATTAAATATACTTAGGAAAATTATGAAAAATGATTTTTTGAGTTCCTTGTGATCAGAGACACTTAGGAAAAATAAAAATGATTTTTGAAAAAAAATACTTTATTTTGAAACTATATTTTAAATTAATAATAATTTAAAATTTCAAAAAATATGAAAATGGTCTAAAGTGTGCCTAATTGTTTCCTGATCACTTAGGATTCAGTAGAATAATTTTCCTAATTTTTTTAGGATAATTATAAATTTTTAAAGGCCTAAAATGTATTTTCCTTAATTTGCTCATTAAAATAAATATAATAAATAAAATGTAAATCATTAAAATATGAAATTTGTTTCTCTGAGTTCCTTGAACATAGAGATATTTAAAAAAAATATAAAAACTAAATTTTTGTAATAAAAATATATTTTCCATTCAATTAAATCCATAAAATCAATAAATAATTATAATAATCAAAATATAATTTGAATAATCATGAAATTTTATCTAAGTGTTCCTCTAACCTATGTAAGCCTATAATAATTCTCTCATGACCAAAAATCTTATTTTAATTAATTAAATAAATTAATATTGAAAAATCCTATTTTTGAATTAAAAATATTTATATAAATTAAAGAAAAATTAAAAAAAACTACATCTTCTTCTCTGATATTTTAACTAACTCATGATTGAGTCTCCATGAAAATTTCAAGGTCACTTGAGTTTCACATGATTGAGTCTCCATGAAAATTTCAAGGTCACTTAAGTTTCACTTGATAAGTTATAGGTTAGAGAGCCCTAGGGGAAAAATATTAATTTTGGATTTTTAATGCCTTAATTCAATTTTAGGATTGATCAAAAGGGTAAATGGGTAATAATGATTATAATAAAATTTCATGGATGTTTGAAATTTGAAGGTCTAAGAGGTAGAAACCAATTTGCCATCCTTTTCATGATAAGGATAAAATTATAATTTTGATAATTTTCATGATTTGGAAGATAATTTAATTAAGATGATCTTAAGGTATTGGACTTAAGTAAAGAAAATAATAATTCACTCATTTAAAGCCCACTAATTGATGATTGGATGCTAAGTCTAACATTAATGAGAATTAAGACTTCATTTTACTTAATATTTAATTTTTAATTATTATATTTAATTATTATAAAATTAATTTAAGAATAAATATACTAAAATCAAGAGGGCCTAATAGTTAACTAGGTTTGATATGTATGAATTGTATTAATGGGGATTAGAGAAGATGGACTTAATTAATTAATAAACACATTCAAACACTTTAGACCCTACTTTAACTCCGGGCATTAAAATCCTTAATGACTTTGGACTTGCCTTTTGGGGTACCCATTCATATAACTGTCAAATGAAATGTTACGTGACTATCTACCTTCCTTGGGATAGTTGAAATATCATGTTTTACTGAGCAATGGGATAATTCAACTTTGAGATGATTAATAGAACAACATAATAATTTCAAAATGAACTCAAAAAGTTTCAAGAGATTTTAATGCTTGTTCAGGGTTGTGTCTCGAACATTTTAAGATTTGTTGGATCTTTTGAAGGACGATTAAACTTATTATTTTTTGTTCTAGGAAATCATCCACTAAGATCTTCTGAGACTCGCCGAGTCATGACTTGGGGTTTGTTAGATACACCTTCAACTACTCTAGCTTTTCCTGTTTTATTTAACTCCATGCAAAATTATATGTCGTGTTGCAAAAGCTAACCTTTTAGCGGGAATGTCGAGAAGATGGCAAGTACGCTTTCATGTTTTTATTTAATTACTGTCATTTTATTTTCTGCAATTCACTTTCGTTCCAAAATATTATAAATGCTTGTTTGTGCAGTTTACTTTACTTGCAAGAACTCAAAACCATTTTTTAAAATTAATCAACATTTTAAAAAATCTAAAATAAAATTATTTCAAAGGTAACCATAAATTCTTTGGAATATCACTAAATTAAAAATGTCCTTTTGAATTTATGGGAGTCCCTAGGTCTACATAAGTGTAACAACTTGTTTAAGCTAAGTAAATTCAAAAGAAATTAGTGATACCAGAACGAGGGAAATGTGGGATCCAAACTGGTGTCATTTTAATAAACTTTAACCCCCCCATAATTTAACAACTGGTAACACCTTTCAAACCTTTAACTTTAGGACTGCTATTTCATTGAGGAGCTTGGAGCTAACTCCGTGGCCAGCGATCTACAACAACATGAGGATCTACAACACATTTCTTTCTTCAGAATTAAATAACAAGCCATAGGACTTCGAGGTTGTCCGCCTAGTGCGACATAAATCATCAACTTTGCTTTTAGGCCTTTGCACAACCATGTTGTGCAATTTAAGCCCTAACTAGTTTTAGGATTCTGAGGTTGTCATTCATCACGAACTAAATCGTCACATCTTCCAAGCTATTTCTGTGATCATCTCGCATAAATGTAAGCCCTAATTAATAAAATTGGCAGGATGTAACAATTAAATAATATTTCTTCTCAAAGCTGAAGCCAAATAATATGATAACTTGGGAAGTCACCGAGGTTCTCCTAAGGATCCGTGACAACCCCTAGTTCCTCTTCTTTTAAATTCCATAACAATGTTCCAAATTTGAGCCATTTTCCTTTGACACTCTTTTAGTTCGTACTTTTGAAAATTCCTACCCCTTGAAATTCTTGAAGACAACATTCCCTGATCTAAATCAAGAGTTTTCATAGGTGACTTTGATTATCTAAGATGTAATTAACTATAGGGTCTTGCCCTCATATGAAACTTTAAGAACCCGGCTTAATATAAACCTTATTTAATCTTTTATATTAAATAGGGGAACTTGTCGGTCAATATAAAAATGGTTTTTCACAAAGTTAAAATGGATGCAATAAATTATTAGTTTATTTAATCGAGCACCACCAACAAGTAGTGTATATATCTCTCAAGGTAGATATATTGCTTGCAGTGTTATGCTCAATCATTTAAACTATTACAGATATGAGATCAATTTGGTCTCGTAATTTTAAAACTTAAATATTTCTTTTTCAAAATTATGTACATATTGTTGACCTCACTTTTGGTTAAGGTTTAGTTTTTCCTCTTTAGTAGCCTAAGGTCTAGCATAGGACTTCTTGTTGGCTATTCCTAGAAAACTAGAAAAGGAACCCTCACCATTAGAAATTCCAAACTCCTCTTTACTCAACTTGAAGTCCTACATATTGGTCCTAACCTCTAGCACTTAGTAGGTAATGTCACTATGTGGGAACTGAAGATGAGTTACCCTTAGGACTGCTGGACCTTAGGGTTGACCTCCCTAGGTGTTGGTCTAGGGCTACGACACTCACTTGTAATTACTTACACTCACAATCACTCACAAACCTAAAACTAAACTTCTATGCTTTGATCCCTTAATACTTTTCGGAGACTCTTTTAGGTGGTCCCCTAACCCCACCAGCCCTAAGCTAGGGTTTGGCTAAGACCACTAAATAAAGGACCCATAATGGGGTTTCCATTTGTCCATGGCTTATTGATGGTGGTTGGCACTGCAACTCTACCAAGATACCTAACCTAGCCTTTTGCCCCTAAACTCCCCTAACTAAACTCCCCACCCTTGGGACCCCAAATTTTGCCAAAATTCCCAAATTTATCCAAAATACCCAACTTTGTTCAAAAATCATTTCAAACACCTTGAAAAGTTCAAAAATCATTTCTTTGTTCAAAAATCATTTCAAACACCTTGAAAACACCCAAACTACCCAAAATCACTAAAATTGGCCAAATCACTAAGGGTATTTATAGGAAGAATTATTAAGCAACATAATAAGTTCAAAAGAACTCGGGATTTTCCACCAGGCAGTGAGAGAGTAGCACGGATCTGCTTCTTTCTCTAGATCTGTTGGATACCTCAGGGATCTACTATACTTAATATGTTTTTCTTGGCAACATCATCCTTAATTAAACTCCTAAGGACCCAAAAAGATATGACCTAGGGTTAGATAGGTCATCAAAATTTTACTTCCCTGTTTCACATAAACTACCTTAACATGCCTTTTGAGTTTCAGGTGGTGGAACGAGAAGACTCGCCAGGTACGCTTTTACAGTTTTTAGCATTGTCTTTCTTGTACCTTCAAACTGTACTTTTATACCTGCAAATTTGCATGCTAAACAATGATGCCACCCTGCATGAAAATTAAAACTATCAGGATTGCCACAAAACCAAAACCAAAACTAAAATTAAAATCAACCAAGATAAAATTTACTACCACAACATTCGAAATATAAAATACTCAAAATTTAATTACAAACATCACATAAAACTACATTTGCAACTAAATGAAGATGTCTCAATCAGATGATCGGGAATTCCTTGGAGGAGGTAACCTACGATTGCTAACGAGGCTTCCCACGGTCTAAATGAAATTATGGAACTCATCACGTTGAGTTTAGTAAGTTCATTTGGACTAAGTGAATCCAATAAAAACTAGTAGTGTCGGAACGTGGGAACCGTAGGATCCTAACTGGTGTCACTCTAATCAACTTTAACATGCCCCAATAAAATTTAAAGTACTTCAACCATAAGGCCACTTGATTTGACATTATAACTTGACACACTAGAAAACTCAAACTTGTTACGGCAAAGAGCTGGCAAGGAGCTTGGTGGGCAACACGACCATCTTCAACAACAAAACCTGTCTTCTCCAACTAAATCAATCTTCCTTCCTTAGATATAAGCAACAAAGCTATAGGACTTTGAGGTTGCTTGCTTATGCAACGTAAATCCTCACCTTATCTTTAGGCCTTTGCATAGCCTTATTATAGCTCTGCTATACGATTTAAACTCTAACTCATTTTAGGATTCCTAGATTGTGGTCTATCACGACCTAAATCCTCACATTATCCAGGCTGTATGTATGATCGTTTCACACGAATGTAAGCCCTAATGTAAGCCCTAACTAATAAAATTGGCAGGATAAAACAGCTAGATATTTTTCCTCAAAACTGAAGCCATACATTAGGATAGCTTGGGAAGTCACCGAGGTTCCCCTCTGGATCCATGACATCCCCTAGTTCTTCCTCCTTTGGACTCTACAACAAAATGTTCCAAATTTGAACCAATCCCCTTTCACGCCTCTTTGTCCGATCTCATTGAAAATTTCTACCCTTTGAAACTCCTTAAAGATAATATTTTCTCATTTTTATTGAGAGTCTTCTTAGGTGACTTTGGTCATTTAAGATGTAATTAACTATAGGGGCTTGCCCTTATAAGAAGCATGTCCGAACCCAGCTTAATATAAACC